>NC_142488.1:106796941-107099971 GCF_049115385.1 Moschus berezovskii
AAAACCCTAAAGACTCTACGAGAAAACTACTAGAGCTAATCAATGAATACAGTAAAGTTGCAGGATATAAAATCAACACCCAGAAATCCCTTGCATTCCTATACAATAATAATGAGGAAATAGAGAAATTAAGGAAACTATTCCATTCACTGTTGCAACGAAAAGAATTAAATGCTTAGGAATATATCTACCTAAGGAAACAAAAGACTTGTACATAGAAAACTATAAAACACTGGTGAAAGAAATCAAAGAGGACACTAGTAGATGGAGAAATATACCGTGTTCGTGGAGTGGAAGAATAAATATTGTAAAAATGAGTATACTACCCAAAGTAATTTATACATTCAATGCAATCCCTATCAAGCTACCAACGATATTTTTCACAGAGCTAGAACAAATAATCTCACAATGTGTATGGAAATACAAAAAACCTTGAATAGCCAAAGCAATCTTGAAGAAGAATGGAACTGGAGGAATTAACCTGCCAGACTTCAGGCTCTACTACAAAGCCACAGTCATCAAGACAGTATGGTACTGGCATAAAGACAGAAATATAGATCAATGGAACAAAATAGAAAGCCCAGAGATAAACCCACACACCTATGGACACCTTATCTTCAAGAAAGGAGGCAAGAATATAAAATGGAGAAAAGACAGTCTCTTTAACAAGTGGTGCTAGGAAAACTGGTCAGCCACTTGTAAAAGAATGAAACTATAACCCTTCCTAACACCATACACCAAAATAAACTCAAAATGGATTAGAGAGCTAAATGTAAGACCAGAAACTATAAAACTCCTAGAGGAGAACGTAGGCAAAACACTCTCCGACATAAATCACAGCAGGATCCTCCAAGACCCACCTCCCAGAATATTGGAAATAAAAGCAAATATAAACAAATGGGACCTAATTAAAATCAAAAGCTTCTGCACAGCAAAGGCAACTATAAGCAAGGTGAAAAGACAGCCTTCAGAATGGGAGAAAATAATAGCAAATGAAGCAACTGATAAAGGATTAATCTCCAAAATATACAAGCAACTCCTGCAGCTCAATTCCAGAAAAATAACTGACCCAATAAAAACATGGGCCAAAGAACTAAACAGACATTTCTCCAAAGCAGACATAAAGATGGCTAAGAAACACATGAAAAAATGCTCAACATCCCTCATAATCAGAGAAATGCAAATCAAAACCACAATGAGGTACCATTTCACACCAGTCAGAATGGCTGCTATCCAAAAGTCTACATGCAATAAATGCTGGAGAGGGTGTGGAGAGAAGGGAACCCTCTTACACTGTTGGTGGGAATGCAAACTAGTACAGCCACTATGGAGAACAGTGTGGAGATTCCTCAAAAAACTGAAAATAGAACTGCCATATGATCCAGCAATCACACTCCTGGGCATGCACACCTAGGAAACCAGAAATGAAAGAGACACATGTACTCCAATGTTCATTGCAGCACTGTTTATAATAGCCAGGACATGGAAGCAACCTAGATGTCCATCTGCAGATGAATGGATAAGAAAGCTTTGGTACATATACACGGAGTATTTTTTCAGCCATCAAAAAGAATGCATTTGAATCAGTTTTAATGAGGTGAATGAAACTAGAGCCTATTATACAGAGTGAAGTAAGCCAGAAAGAAAAACATCAATACAGTATACTAATGCATATATATGGAATTTAGAAAGATAGTAACCTTAACCCTGTATATGAGACTGCAAAAGAGACATAGGTTTATAGAACAGTCTTTGGGGTGTGGGAGAGGGCAAGGGTGGGATGATTTGGGAGAATGACATTGAAAGATGTATATTATCATATGTGAAATGAATCACCCGTCCAGGTTCGACGCATGATACAGGATGTTTGGGGCTGGTGCACGGGGATGACCTGCAGGGAGGATATGGGGAAGAGGGAGATTGGAGGGGGGGTTCAAGAAAGGGAACACATGTACACCCGGGGTGGATTCGTGTCAATGTATGGCAAAACCAACCAATATATTAATGTAAGGTAATTTGCCTCCAATAAAATAAATTAAAAAAAATTTCTACCGCATTTAGGTATTGTTTTGGACACTTTGCATATTTCATTTGACATCTCTACAACAGCTTTATCAGATAGATATTATTATTGCTTCCCATACGGGAGTTGGTGATGGACAGGGAGGCCTGGCGTGCTGTGATTCATGGGGTCGCGGAGAGTCGGACACGACTGAGCGACTGAACTGAAATGAACTGAACTGAACTGATACATAGTTACAAAAGAAACAGTGTGTTTCAGAGGTCATGCACATTTCCCAAGGTCACATATACAGGAAGTGGCTCAAGTCTCCATGAGTACACATCACTATGTTCAATGACTGCTCCACACTGCCTCTGAATGCTTAAGGATCTCTCATACAAAGCAGTCCCTGCTTCTATTTCATGTAAGTGCACATGTATTTCAGATTGTGATGAGTTTTTGCAAAGATCCAATTCAAATAATGCTTTTGCCTCATTTTATTGTTACCACTGCTGTGGAAATTAAAATAGGCTTTCTCAACACGAACTGCCTGGCCTTAGATTCTCTATACTATTTCCCCAATTATCTTCAGAGAGGCCAAATTGTAATACAGCAGGCAGGAATGAGTGGCTCTTTGAAACCAGCTTAGCAAATGTGAAAATGCCTAGCTACTGCCTGAATGTACCTCATTTATTTGCATCTGTGTCCAGATGCAGTCTTGGTTTAAGGGTCACTTTAGGCATATATCAAAACTATAACTCAATCTGTAAACCCAAGGATACAGCAAATCTCAATGACTGCTACATACATGCAGTACTTCAACAGGGACAAGGGAGCTAGGAAAGTGTTAGGCTGGTGTGTACTTAATATAACACATCTCCAGAATTCTTGGTCAGTCTTGTATGTATATTTTGCAGAAACATATCTGCTACGAGCTATATTGCTTTGTATGCCAAATCAGATTTAGAAAATAGAGTTATTCGCTACTATTACACATTCAAACTTTATTATAGAAAATTACTGATGGACAGAGAAAAGACATTGAAATCTTGCCTAGAACAGGTTTTTATTTTTAATCTGTGAAAGTGAAAGAGATATTTCTAAGTTTAATCTCCAAATTCAAGATATATCTTAAACATATTTTTCAAAATACATATAAAACTCAGTGTAACCATCTAGCTGACCCCCTTTACCTGTTTTGCCTTTCCACTTTGGTGGTGGCACACTGTAGTTTATATATTGATAGAAGTTGAAATATAACACTGTAGTATACATGGAAAAAAACCCAAATATTTGTGTATTGCCAATATGAGGGAATAAAAAATGTGCTGCCTTTCTCCTCAGTTGTAAAAATAAATTTTTTTCCAATTTGAAAAAAAGAAAAACTCAATATAAAATGTTATGAGTCTTAAGAGGGCAAAAAAAAAAATGATCTAATGTTCCTAGCAAAGACAGGTTTTTATTACAATGTAAAAATTGAGTTTCACTAGGGATTTTATCTCTGGAAAGGAGCTTGCAGATCAAATAAAATTAGGTAGTGCCAAATACTACCTATTATTCCAAACCAATAAATACTGAAATAGGTTTCATTTAAAAAAAAAAAAAGACAAACATGTTCAGTGTTTTACTCTCAGGTAATCTTTTCTCTCTGTTTTCAGAAGTATTCTATATAACATTCATCTAGCCAACTTGATTGAATATTTTATTTTATTTATTTATTTATAAATTTATTTATTTTAATTGGAGGCTAATTACTTTACTTTTTTTAAAAAAATTTAAATTGGAGGCTAATTACTTTACATTATTGTATTGGTTTTGCCATACACTGACTTGAATCCGCCCTGGGTGTACATGTGTTCCACATCTTGAACCCCCCTCCCACCTCCCTCCCCATCCCATCCCTCGGGGTCATCCCAGTGCACCCGACTCGAGCATCCTGTATCATGCATCGAACCTGGACTGGTGATTCATTTCATATATGATAATATACATGTTTCAATGCTATTCTCCCATATCATCCCACCCTCACCCTCTCCCACAGAGTCCAAAAGACTGTTCTATACATCTGTCTCTTTTGCTGTCTCATATACAGGGTTATCATTGTCATCTTTCTAAATTCTATATATATGCATTAGTATACTGTATTGGTGTTTTTCTTTCTGGCTTACTTCACTCTGTATAATAGGCTCCAGTTTCATCCACCTCATTAGAACTGATTCAAATGCATTCTTTTTGATGGCTGAAGAATACTCCATTGTGTATATGTACCAAAGCTTTCTTATCCATTCGTCTGCAGATGGACATCTAGGTTGCTTCCATGTCCTGGCTATTATAAACAGTGCTGCGATGAACATTGGAATACATGTGTCCCTTTCAATTCTGGTTTCCTCGGTGTGTATGCCCAGGAGTGCGATTGCTGGGTCATATGGCAGTTCTATTTCCAGTTTTTTAAGGAATCTCCACACTGTTCTCCACAGTGGCTGTACTAGTTTGCATTCCCACCAACAGTGTAAGAGGGTTCCCTTTTCTCCACACCCTCTCCATCATTTATTGCTTGTAGACTTTTGGATAGCAGCCATTCTGAATGGTGTGAAATAGTACCTCATTGTGGTTTTGATTTGCATTTCTCTGATTATGAGTGATGTTGAGCATCGTTTCATATGTTTGTTAGCCATCTTTATGTCTTCTTTGGAGAAATGTCTGTTTAGTTCTTTGGCCCGTTTTTTGATTGGGTCGTTTATTTTCCCAGAATGGAGTTGCTTGTATATTTTGGAGATTAATCCTTTATCAGTTGCTTCATTTGCTATTATTTTCTCCCATTCTGAAGGCTGTCTTTTCACCTTGTTTATAGTTTCCTTTGCTGTGCAGAAGCTTTTAATTTTAATTAGATCCCATTTGTTTATTTTTGCTTTTATTTCCAATATTCTGGGAGGTGGGTCGTGAGGATCCTGCTGTGATTTATGTCAGAGAGTGTTTTGCCTATGTTCTCCTCTAGGAGTTTTATAGTTTCTGGCCTTACATTTAGATCTTTAATCCATTTTGAGTTTATTTTTATCTGTGGTGTTAGGGAGTGTTCTAGTTTCATTCTTTTACAAGTGGTTGACCAGTTTTCCCAGCACCACTTGTTAAAGAGATTGTCTTTTCTCTATTTTATATTCTTGCCTCCTTTGTCAAAGATAAGGTGTCCATAGGTGTGTGGGTTTATCTCTGGGCTTTCTATTTTGTTCCATTGATCTATATTTCTGCCTTTATGCCAGTACCATACCGTCTTGATGACTATGGCTTTTTAGTAGAGCCTGAAGTCTGGCAGGTTGATTCCCCAAGTTCCATTCTTCTTTCTCAATGTTGCTTTGGCTATTCAAGGTTTTTTGTATTTCCATACACATTGTGAAATTATTTGTTCTAGCTCTGTGAAAAATACCGTTGGTAGCTTGATAGGGATTGCATTGAACTTATAAATTACTTTGGGTAATATATTCATTTTCACAATATTTATTCTTTAAATTGTAAGGTAGCATACTGTTCCTGGAAACAATTGTGAAACTATGACTTACTCTAATCACTTATTACCGTGTGCGTGTGCACTAAGTCACTTCAGTAGCCTTCAACTCTATGTCACCCCATGGACTGTAGTCCACCAGGCTCCTCTGTCCATGGGATTCTCCAGGCAAGAATACTGGAGTGGGTTTCCATGCCCTCCTTCAGGGAATCTTCCTGACTCAGGGATCAAACTCTCATCTCTTATGTCTCTTACATCTCTTGTATTGGCAGGTGAGTTTTTTTTACCATTCCTGTAATCTGGGAAACCAATAACTTATTACTAAATATAGTTAAATCTATGAAGTTTGGGAATAATTTTTCTTTTCTTTTTTTGGGAGTTTATTTTCAGCAAAGATCACTATTAATAGGTTAAAAACCTTTACCTCCATTTCACAGAGTGCACAGGGTACAGAAAATCCTGGATTATGGATTTCTATGGTTTAGACTTGAGAACCCCCACTATTTTCATATTCTATTGTTTCATCTTTTCTCTGCCTCTCACAGAAAGAGTGGGCTTCACACTCTATCTCCCTGGAGTTCCCTGCAGATCTGGTTTCTGATTCAACCGAGGTTTCTGTTACTGTTTGGGGTAAGTTAGAGATTCTTGATCAAAAAGGAAAAAAGAGGCCAGAGGCTGTCAAGGTGTGGAGTGAGGTGTGGTTTGTGGACTTATTTGTTTTTTTTAAAAGGTGTAATTGGCATATAACATTATACGAGTTTCAAGTGTGCAACATAATGATTCATTGTTTGTATACATATTGTGAAATGATCACCACAGAAAGGCTAGTTAACATCGATCACAATACATAATTAAATTTTTTCCCTTTTTGTTCCTTGTGTTAGCACTGTTAGTATGTTCTCTCATGAGTTCTAAGTCGCTTCAGTCGTTTCTGACTCTCTGCAACCCTATGGACTGTAACCCTCCAGGCTCCTCTGTCCAGGCAAGAATACTGGAGTGGGTTGCCATGCCCTCCTCTAGGGCATCTTTCTGACCGAAGGATCAAACCCACATTAGTTATGTCTCCTGTATTGGCAGGCAGGTTCTTTGCCACTAACCCCACCTGGGAAAACCCATAAAACCTATTTATGGGAAAACTCATAAAACCTATTTAAATATGCCAATTTTATATGCCTTTATCATAATTCTCTCAACTTTAATATCTTTAGTTTTCATTAGGATCTTATCAACAAGTTTTGGTCTTAGAAAAGGGGTTTTAAAAGGCTTTATTTTTTCTTTTTGTTCTCTATGTTACCTACTTTTTATAAAAAGTTCTGGGATCTCCAGAGTAGGGTTTAAACCAAGGAGGTCAGGCCCCTTGGCCTAACTGTCCCAAATAATTGTTGTTCAGATATCTCAGTGTAAATTTTTCTAGCCCCTTAAGTATAAAACTGAGTTCAGTTCAGTCACTCAGTCATGTCTGACTCTTTTTGACCCCATGGACTGCAGCACGCCAGGCCTCCCTGTCCATCACCAACTCCCAGAGTTTACTCAAACTCATGTTCATTGAGTCAGTGATGCCATCCAACCGTCTCATCCTCTGTCGTCCCCTTCTCCTCCCTCCTTCAATCTTTCCCATCATCGGGATCTTTTCAAATGAGTCAATTCTTCACATCAGGTGGCCAAAATATTGGAGTTTCAGCTTCAGCATCAGTCCTTCCAATGAATATTCAGGATTGATTTCCTTTATGATGGACTGGGTGGATCTCCTTGCAGTCCAAGGGACTCCTAAGAGTCTTCTCCAATACCACAGTTCAAAAGCATCAATTCTTTGGCGATCAGCTTTCTTTATAGTCCAACTCTCACATCCATACATAACTACTGGAAAAGCCATAGCTTTGACTGGATGAATCTTTGTTGGCAAAGTAATATCTCTGCTTTGTAATATGCTGTCTAGGTTGGTCATAGCTTTTCTTCCAAGGAGCAAGCGTCTTTTAATTTCATGGCTGCAGTTACCATTTGCTGTGATTTTGGAACCCCAAAAATAAAGTCTGTCACTGTTTCCCCATCTATTTCCCATGAAGTGATGGGACCAGATGCCATGATCTTACTTTTCTGAATGTTGAGCTTTAAGCCACCTTTTTCACTCTCCTCTTTCATTTTCATTAAGAGACTCTTTAGTTCTTCTTTGCTTTCTACCATAAAGGTGGTGTCATCTGCATATCTGAGGTTATTAATATTTCTCCCGGCAATCTTGATTCCAGCTTATGCTTCATCCAGCCCAGCATTTCTCATGATGTACTCTGCATATAAGTTAAATAAGCAGGGTGACAATATACAGTCTTGACATACTCCTTTCCCTATTTGGAACCAGTCTGTTGTTCCATGTCCATTTCTAACTATTGCTTCCTGACCTGCATACAGATTTCTCAGGAGGCAGGTCAGGTGGTCTTGTATTCCCATATCGTGAAGAATTTCCCACAATTTGTTGTAATCCACACAGTCAAAGGCTTTGGCATAGTCAATAAAGCAGAAATAGATGTTTCTCTGGAACTCTCTTGCTTTTTCGATGATCCAATGGATGTTGGCAACTTGATCTCTAGTTCGTCTGCCTTTTCTAAACCGAGCTTGAACATCTGGAAGTTCACAGTTCACGTACTGTTGAAGCCTCACTTGGAGAATTTTGAGCACTACTTTGCTAGTGTGTGAGATGAGTACAATTGTGTGGTAGTTTGAGCATTCTTTGGCATTGCCTTTCTTTGGGATTGGAATGGAGACTGACTTTTCCTGTCCTGTGGCCACTGCTGAGTTTTCCAAATTTGCTGGCATATTGAGTGCTGCATTCAATAAGTATATAAGTGAAAACTGAGGTAAATAGAGCAAACTTGTTTGACTTTTAACGTTGGGGACCAGTAAGGGGTCCCATTTGGCCCATTAAATCTACTCTCTAAGCCACTTTCAAATATGTAATACAATATTACTAATTATAGTCCTCATGCTGTACATTATATAGCCATGACATTTATTTTATAACTGAAAAGTTTGTACCTTTTGACCCCCTTCACCCTTTTCACCCACTTCCTACTCCCTGCCCTCTGGCAGTCACCAATCCATTCTCTGTATCTATGAGCTTGATTTTGTTTGGTTGGTCGGTTGATTTTTTAGAATTCACATGTATGTGAGACCACACAGGAAATGATTTTCTTAGGAACTAATTTACAGCAGTTTCAATAATATCCCTTTCCTCCCGTATTTTGTGATTAAAAAACACAACAAAATTTACCATCTTGACCATTTTTAAGTGTACACTTGTGTTAATTATATGATTTGTTGGGCAGCACATCCCTAGAGCTTTTTTATTGTGCAAAACTGAAACTATATCTGTTAAATAGCAACTCCCCATTCCCTTCTTTGTTTACTCCCTGACAACCACCATTCTATTTTTTGTTTCTAAGAGGTTGACTACTCTAGATACCTTTTGTCAGTGGAATCATGCAGTATTTGTGTTTTTGTGATGAGCATGTTTCACTTAATCCGTTCCGTTCGTTCCATCGCTCAGTCGTGTCCGACTCTTTGCGACCCCGTGGACGGTAGCCTCAGACCTACAAGACCTTTTAGAACTAACACCCAAAAAAGATGTCCTTTTCATTATAGGGGACTGGAATGCAAAAGTAGGATGTCAAGAAACACCTGTAGTAACAGGCAAATTTGGCCTTGGAGCACGGAATGAAGCAGGGCAAAGGCTAATAGAGTTTTGTCAAGAGACCGCATTGGTCATAGCAAACACCCTCTTCCAACAACACAAGAGAAGACTCTACACATGGACATCACCAGATGGTCAACACCGAAATCAGATTGATTATATTCTTTGCAGCCAAAGATGGAGAAGCTGTATACAGTTAGCAAAAACAAGACCAGGAGCTGACTGTGGCTCAGATCATGAGCTCCTTATTGCCAAATTCAGACTTAAATTGAAGAAAGTAGGGAAAACCACTAGACCATTCATGGATGACCTAAATCAAATCCCTTATGATTATACAGTGGAAGTGAGGAATAGATTTAAGGGACTAGATCTGATTGATAGAGTGCCTGATGAACTCTGGACGGAGGTTCATGACATTGTAAAGGAGACAAGGACCAAGACCATCCCCATGGAAAAGAAATGCAAAAAAGCAAAGTGGCTGTTTGAGGAGGCCTTACAAATAGCTGTAAAAAGAAGAGAAGTGAAAAGCAAAGGAGAAAAGGAAAGATATAAGCCTCTGAATGCAGAGTTCCAAAGAATAGCAGGGAGAGATAAGAAAGCCTTCCTCAGTGATCAATGCAAAGAAATAGAGGAAAACAACAGAATGGGAAAAACAAGAGATCTCTTCAAGAAAAGTAGAGATTCCAAGGGAACATTTCATGCAAAGATGGGCTTGATAAAGGACAGAAATTGTATGGACCTAACAGAAGCAGAATATATTAAGAAGAGGTGGCAAGAATACACAGAAGAACTGTACAAAAAAGATCTTCACGACCAAGATAGTCACAATAACATGATCACTGACCTAGAGCCAGACATCTTGGAATGTGAAGTCAAGTGGGCCTTAGAAAGCATCACTATGAACAAAGCTAGTGGAGGTGATGGAATTCCAGTTGAGCTATTTCAAATCTTGAAAGATGATGCTGTGAAAGTGCTGCACTCAATATGCCAGCAAATTTGGAAAACTCAGCAGTGGCCACAGGACTGGAAGAGGTCAGTCTTCATTCCAATCCCAAAGAAAGGGAATACCAAAAAATGCTCAAACTACTGCACAATTGGACTCATCGCACATGCTAGTAAAGTCATGCTCAAAATTCTCCAAGCCAGGCTTCAGCAATATGTGAACCGTGAACTCCCAGATGTTCAAGCAGGTTTTAGAAAAGGCAGAGGCACCAGAGATCAAATTGCCAACATCCGCTGGATCATGGAGAAAGCAAGAGAGTTCCAGAAGACCATCTATTTCTGCTTCATTGACTATGCCAAAGCCTTTGACTGTGTGGATCACAATAAACTGTGGAACATTCTGAAAGAGATGGGAATACCAGACCACCTGACCTGCCTCTTGAGAAACCTGTATGCAGGTCAGGAAGCAACAGTCAGAACTGTACATGGAACAACAGACTGGTTCCAAATAGGAAAAGGAGTACGTCAAGGCTGTATATTGTCACCTTGCTTATTTAACTTATATGCAGAGCACATTATGAGGAACGCTGGGCTGGAAGAAGCACAAGCTGGAATCAAGATTGCTGGGAGAAATATCAATAATCTCAGATATGCAGATGACACTACCCTTATGGCAGAAAGTGAAGAGGAACTCAAAAGCCTCTTGATGAAAGTGAAAGAGGAGAGTGAAAAAGTTGGCTTGAAGCTCAACATTCAGAAAACAAAGACCATGGCATCTGGTCCCATCACTTCATGGGAAATAGATGGAAAAACAGTGGAAACAGTGTCAGACTATTTTTTTGGGCTCCAAAATCACTGCGGATGCTGATTGCAGCCAGGAAATTAAAAGACACTTACTCCTTGGAAGGAAAGTTATGACCAACCTTGGTAATATATTAAAAAGCAGAGACATTACTTTGCCAACAAAGGTCCGTCTAGTCAAGGCTATGGTTTTACCCGTGGTCATGTATGGATGTGAGAGTTGGACTGTGAAGAAGGCTGATCGCCGAAAAACTGATGCTTTTGAACTGTGGTGTTGGAGAAGATTCTTGAGAGTCCCTTGTACCGCAAGTAGATCCAACCAGTCCATTCTAAGGAAGATCGATCCTGGGTGTTCATTGGAGGGACTGATGCTGAAGCTGAAACTGCAATACTTTGGCCACCTCATGCGACGAGTTGACTCACTGGAAAAGACTCTGATGCTGGGAAAGGTTGGGGGCGGGAGAAGAAGGGGACGACCGAGAGTGAGATGGCTGGATGGCATCACCGACTCTGTGGACATGGGTTTGAGTGAACTCCGGGAGTTGGTGATGGACCGGGAGGCCTGGCGTGCTGTGATTCATGGGGTCGCGGAGCGTCGGACACGACTGAGCGACTGAACTGAACTGAACTGTTTCACTTAACATAATGTCTTCAAGCTTCATCTATATTGTGGCATATGAAAAGATTTCTTTCTTTTTTAAGGCTGAATAATGTTTCATTGTATATATGTATATACCACATTTTCTCTGTCCATTCATTTGTCAGTAGACATTTGGGTTGCTTCCACTTTTCGACTATTGTAGCTAATACTGCAGTGAATGTGGGAGTGCAAATATCTCTGCAAGATCTTATTTTCAATTCTTTTTGACATATATCCAGAAATAAAATTACTGGATTATATGGTACTTCTATTTTTAATTTTTTGAGGAACTTCCATACTGTTTTCCATAGCAGAATGATGCCATGGGATTTTGTGGGAAAATATGGTGGCTGTCTGTCTTATGCTGTTGGGAAGGAAAACTTTCCTCTTCTTCCTTCTAGGTACTATGGCTGGTCTAATAATTACATTGACATAAGACAGATTAACGGGCTTCCCTGGTGACTCAGGCAGTAAAGGGTCTGACTGCAATGCGGGAGACCCGGGTTTGATCCCTGGGTTAGAAAGATCCACTGGAGAAGGAAATGGCAACCAACTCCAGTATTCTTGCCTGGATAATCCCATGGACAGAGGAACCTTGCAGGCTATAGAGTCAGACACAACTGAGCAGCTAACACTTTCACTTTTCAAGACAGATTAACAAGAGAAAAACAAATTTAATTTAGTTTTATATGTATGGGATCCCCAAAGATAGGAGGCTTAAAGAAAGTGACAAAAGCAGACAACTTTTATGACTTTTAGACAAAGAAAACAATAAATTTGTGAAGAATTGACAAGGTGAAGTTTGGGATTGGATTAATAAATTAGCGAGGAAGTAACAAAGTTGGTTTATAAAATCTTCTCAGGCAGTTCCCTATCTCTGGCAATAAGGATACCTTCTACCCTCCTGTTATAGGGTGGGTACCTTCATATGCTTTCAGGGAGACCAAGGAGGATCAGAGTATCCTTGTACTGCTGCCAAAATGACATATTCTGTTCCCCTGCAATGCCACTTTCAGAATCCAGCTAACTATTACAGATCTGTCACTCATGAGTCTCTGTTTATTTTGTTTCTCTGTATATCATCTTGCAATAAGAGGTCCCATATGCATACTTCCTGCTGTGTAACAATGTACTTCCTCCTATTGTTCATAAAACTGCCTTATAAGCATTGCTCCCTAGATCTAGTGCTAATAGATGTCTAATGACATCAGGCTCACAGCTTTCATCTCTGTTTACATTGACTTCATGCTGCCACCACTCAAATCCATTTATGTTTCCACAGATACCACTGATGCCTTAGGTCACTAATTATCATGAGGGTAAATTCTTTTCTGTGCCCCTAAGTGATGCTACCCAAGTTAGCCTGCAAATCTCCAGCCAAAATTTCAAAGTTGTTCACATTGTAACCGCCTCCTATTCTCTGAGCTCATTTTCTGTTACTCCCTTACATGTGTACCTTTCTTTCCAGCCAAACAGGATTATTTGTTCTTCCTTAATCATGTCCTATTTATTTCTGTACTGCAAGCCTTTGTCATTGCCTGTCTTTGGAGCACCTACCATCTATTAAATTTGATTATTGCAAAACTACTAATCTTCAAAACTTTGTCCAAAGTTCATGTGAGGATGCTGACATGAATCCCTTGCAAATATCCTCTTTTACTCCCTACCAGAAAGCCTCTGCTGCAGCCCAAATAGTCTATTCATCTTCCCACAGCCATCCAGTGCATAAGTCTGCCACTGTGACTTTGTTCATGATGTTTTCTGTGTTGGAATCTTGTAGAGGAGCCAAAGAGAGTTTACCAAGTTATAAATCGAAGAAAAGAGAGGTATTTGGGTACTCAGAAGAAATTCGTAGTTGGGAGAATTAGGAAAGCATTTCACATAACCTTGAACTATGGATAAAATTTTAATAGGCAGGTATTGGTAGATTCCTTTGTGAGAGGGGAACTACCCTGAGCCTAGCACAGTGTCTTACATAGTAGGTACTTAATACATATTTTTGAATGAATGAATACATAAAGAATGAATGGGTCAGTGTCTGCCTATTTATCAGTGTGGTTGAGTTAATCACATAGATTTTTCTCTCTATTAGGAGAGATTTGGAGCAACATAAGAGTGCTAAATGCTTGAAGGGAAATGAGGCCCTAAAAGTAGAGCTATGTCAGTGGAAGTCAAAAGCTATTCAAGCCTTAGTAGGCTTATAGCCTTTGACCTATGCTTACCTCCTCAGGTAGGCCTCGCTAAAGAGTACTCCACCTACTTGCTCTTAGCTCTGGGTATTTTCGACTTGCCCATTTTCGAACTGCTTTCCTCAGGCCTCATAAGAGAACTTTAAAGTTTTATTATGATGACTGTATCCAGAGTTTCTTGCAATAATACCCTTTGCTCAAAACTAAGAGTTCCATTCTAGTGATAATATGAGCTTGTATTTGATGTTTTCAAAGTGATTTAATATAAATCATATCTAGTGCTACTTATGTGCCTGCTTTATCATAGAAATAATCAATGATCCAAAGTTGGTATGGAAGGTAAATACTGCATGCTGGGGAAGTCATATACAACTTTATTATTAACAACAAATAAAGGGACTTCCCTAGTGGTCGGGGAGTGAAGATCCCACATGCCTCTCAGCCAAAAAACTAAAACATAAAACAGAAGCAATGTTGTAACAAATTCAATAAGGACTTTAAACAACAGCAACAAATAGGCATGAAATAATGCTATAGGTCATGAAAAGAAGAATGAAATGTGGGTCTCCACTCCTTAGAATTTACTGATTCATTGTCATGAAAATGGAAAAGAAAATTCAATTGTCAAGTGACATCAGTATAGGAATTTCTAGGGCTCATTCCCCTTCAGCCCAGAAACATCCATTTGAACAGCTGTGAACAAGACTACCTTCTCAAGAGTGAAGGATTCTGGGTGAGGGATTACCACCTCTGGGTAGTAATTTCTGAAGCACAGAAATAGGAAAAGATGCACCGAGGAAGGAAACAGATTTTCACTACTCCTGTCTCTCCTAGCCCAATCCTGAGTGGCCCAGGGCAGAGAGAGGCACCATCCCCCTGGGAGAAGGAGAGTGAAATGAGTACCCAGCTTCACTGCAAGAGCTGACTGGTACCAGCACCAAGTTGTGCAGTGGTGAAGAATCCACTTGCCAATGCAGGAGATGCAGGTTCAATCCCTGGGTCGGGAAGATCCCCTGGAGGAGGAAATGACAACCCACTCCAGTATTCCTGAGAATGCATTGGAGCTTATAAAATAAAACTGGAGATCTATTATCTTACCTCAGAAATGTAGACCAGCATATTAGGCATCTTCTTGTCTCTGGATGTCTACAGGGGTTTCCCTGTTACAGCATGGGGTTGATTTGCTTCTGTTCTGTTCTGACCCATGCGACCAGCCAAGGTGATGAAAAACATCTTAATAAACTTCGCAAATCTTATGTTGGTGACTGGGAGATAAGAAAGTCTTACTCCAAATATCCTATAAGCATTATAAAACTACAGATATCTTTTAAACTGTAGCCTCTGACACCCACTGTGAGAAAGGAACAGTCTTATTTCTTAAGAGCCATCTTGACAGCACTGAAAAGCATTGCCACCATTACTTAAGGGCAGTCTGTGATCAGCTATATAAACCAAAAGTAATGGAAGAGCCCTTGCCCTCTCAAAACCAATAAACCAAATACAGCACTGGCATAAATGGAT
Source organism: Moschus berezovskii (assembly GCF_049115385.1). Lineage (NCBI taxonomy): Eukaryota > Metazoa > Chordata > Mammalia > Artiodactyla > Moschidae > Moschus > Moschus berezovskii. The sequence goes on from NC_142488.1 coordinate 106,812,218, forward strand.
ATAGTAGCCATGTATATTTTAATATATAATAGAAAAATTAATTTACCCACATTGAATAAACAGTACATAATATGAAAATAAAGCAGTTAAAATATTTTACTTTTTAAATTAATTTTTATTGGAATATAATTGCTTGACAGTGCCATGCTAGCTCCCACTGAACAGCAAAGTGAATCAGCCACATGAATATACATCCACTTCTTTCCAGATTTCCCTCCCACCCAGCTCACTACAGAACACTGAGCAGAGTTCCCTGTGCTATACAGCAGGCTCTCATATTAGCCATCCAGTTTATTAATCGTAGTATATATTTGTCAATCCCAATCCCCCAACTCACCCCACATTCCTGCCTTTGGTAGTCATAAATCTGTTCTCTACATCTTTGACTCTATAAAATGTCTTACTTTTTCTATTATTACACCAAAATCTCATAATAACCATGAATATAACTCAATTCATGATTGTCTCCCATACTCCACTCTGGTCTCTTCTCAAGTAGGGGTGGGTTATCTTTCTGAGGTGGGCATAGGAGCACTGACGGACAAATAAAGGTATTGAAATTGAATGGACAACCTCCATTAATAGATGCCAAGCTGCATCCAGGAGCCAGATGGATTTTATTAGTGCAACTGGACTTTTGAAAATGGATGCCAGCTAGCTCTTCCAGATCACCAAGTCACTACATTTAACTTTTTGATAATGCAACTTTACAATTTATAAGATTGAATTTTGAACTCTACTTGGCAGTTTATGGCAGAGACTTTTACTATACTATTATCACTGTCTCAATCTAACTACTACTACTGCTACTATTTACTTAGTAAAAGCTTCCATATATTGAGTGCTTTCATGTGTTTCACAATCTGTGCTTTAGATGAACATCTGAATCCTTATAACAGCCTTAATGATATAGGTAATATTACCAGGATATTATAGGTACTTTTCCCATCTTACTGGTACAGTGGCTCTGAGAGGTTAGATAACTTTCCCAGAGTCACTCAGCAATAGAGCTGGATTCAGGTCCAGAGTTTTTAATGTCAAAGTCCCAGTGCTTAAAAACTACTATACCACATGGTATACTTCCTTTTCTTATTGTATATAAATACTTTTTTTGCTTACGGTCCATAAGAAATCTCATTAAAAACACAAATGTAGCCAGAATGGGCTCCTCTTCTCGACCTGTTTCTTCTCTCTCTTCTCTTAACTAAAGAAAGCTAGCCAGGAAGACTGCATTGCTGGGAAGCTGGGGAAGGAAGAGGACTGTCTCCACTAAGGACCTGTTTACTTTTTTAATTAGCAAAGTATGAAGAGACCTTTTCTGATGTGTTTCAGGACCCAGAATGGAAATTTATACCATTACATGCTTGTAATGGAAATGTGTTCTCTGTTTAACAACTTCAAAATGAAACACATTATTGAGGCAATATGGACCAGCAGTGTGGCCAAACACTTAACTAGAAGAAAAAAAAAAATGAAAGCAATGACCCAAATGACCAAATTAGACTAAAGTTAGTTAAAGCATAAATTGGCAAAACCAAATAAAGCTTCTAACCTTTTCCAATCAAATTAAATACACATATGTAGCTGGTTAAAGATTTAATTTTCTAAATTTTAACAAAAACATCATTGCCATTTGTATATTGGTGAGAGACACTGGAGTTGTACTCAAGTGGAATGTAACTTGCTCATATGCAATCTAGGCAATAACTAGTTTCAGAATTATACAAATACACCTACTGTGTAAGTCATTTCAATTTTGTCTCTGAAACTTATCATGTTTTATACAGAAGGAATAATAGAATGTTCCTCACTGGTTCTCTTTCTCGGAGTGAGATTCAGAAAGAGGTTGTGTTGTTTTGCTTTGATTTGTTAGACTTCAAAGGCTGAGAGCTGACTTCATCCATGCCTCGGTTACAGAACACCATCCCCACTGGTCCCTGCAAGGCCCTGCTCTTTTTAGGTATCTATCAATCTATCATCATCTATCTGTCAATTCCATTCTTACCTCCATTCTCCACTTCTATTATCCTCCTCTTACCATTGGCAGTCATTCTAATGCATTTGATATGTATAATTTTATTTATTTGTAAAATGCCTATTTTTATTTTATGCACATGTATTTTACAATTTATATAAATGACAGTGTTTTGTATACCTCATTGTTTTCTTAATTCCTGCTCAACATACACAGAAATATATGTATGTGTACATATATATGTATGTATATGCCACGCATAAGTTATCCAAAGCATAAAATCACAAAATAAGACTTTTCTTCTACATTACCTTTCCTAATAACTTTTGCCTAGTTTTTTGGGGAATGGGAATGTCAACTGTGAATTGTGGAACGTAAAGTATGGCCATTCCCAAACACTGATTTTACTTTGAAAAAAATGTGGTATTACTTTTACTAGAGATATATACCTCTTCCTGGAGCAGATCATCTTCATTTTTTCCAAAATAGGATATGTTGACCAACTGACATTCACATCTCAGGGTCTCCTTGCTAGTTCTCTAGTCTTAATAAACCTCAGGAATAAACTATAGGTTGCTTGTAATTATGGATTTTGTATTGTGATGACCATGTATGTACAGCTGTCTGATTGCTCAAACCTTTCTCAGCCTGTCTGAATGAACAGCACTAAAATAATTACTGAAAGGTAAATGAAGAAAGCTGATCACCGAAGCTTGATGCTTTTGAACTGTGGTGCTGGAGAAGACTCTTGAGAGTCCCTTGGACTACAAGGAGATCCAACCAGTCCATTCTAGAGGAGATCAATCCTGGGTGTTCATTGGAAGGACTGATGCTAAAACTGAAACTCCAATACTTTGGCCACCTCATGCGACGAGTTGACTCACTGGAAAAGACTCCGATGCTGGGAGGGATTGGGGGTGGGAGGAGACGGGGACGACAGAGAATGAGACGGCTGGATGGCATCACCGACTCGATGGACATGAGTTTGAGTGTACTCTGGGAGCTGGTGATGGACAGGGAGGCCTGGCGTGCTGTGATTCATGGGGTCACAAAGAGTCGGACACGACTGAGCGACTGAACTGAACTGAACTGAATGAAAATGTAGTATCATTTGTGAAAATGAAGTGGACAAAAATCAGTATATATTTTTAGCATATTCAGAAACTTAAATTCCAGTCATAGATCAACTACAGATTCACTGTGTGACTCTCAACATGGCTTGTTTAAGTCTTCATCTGGAAAATGAGGTGGGTTGGATTAGATAAACTCTAAGGTCTTTTTACCGGAGAAGGCAATGGCAAGCAACTCCAGTACTCTTGCCTAGAAAATCCCATGGATGGAGCAGCCTGGTAGGCTGCAGTCCGTGGGGTCGCTAGGGGTCGGACACGACTGAGCGACTTCACTTTCCCTTTTCACTTTCACACATTGGAGAAGGAAATGGCAACCCACTCCAGTGTTCTTGCCTGGAGAATCCCAGGGACGGGGGAGCCTGGTGGGCTTCCGTCTATGGGGTCACACAGAATCGGACACGACTGAAGTGACTTAGCAGCAGCAGCAGCAGCAAGGTCTTTTTACAGTGCTGTTACTCCAGGCTTCTATGATTTGCACTTGTGGTTTCATGAATACTTTATTTCTTCTCCTCCCTACCTATCACCCAATTAAACTGGGGAAAACTAGTAAAGACAGTAGATTAGGCTGCTTTTTATTTTTTTTCCCATGAGAGTTGGAAGATGAAAGGCCCCAAAGCAGGAACAGGTAACAATAGATACCTTTGAGAAGCCATACCAGAAATTTAGAGACAGCTATAGACAGAGGTAAGACTTGCTTTAGAGAAGATACTGTGGCTTGTTCACAGAACTAAGAAACAAAAGTGTGTACTGTTCAACAGATAATAAAAATAGTCCCTGGATCAGAAACTTGAATCTATTAGGCAGAACTAATGATTTTTCAAAATATTATATTTGAAAAGCACTTTCTGTGCAAAAACCTTGAAAATATTCTCTCTGTGTCTCTGCTTAAGGCAAACATGTATTTGGTTGAATGAATACACTGATGTCTGTTGTACACATATCCAGAAAAATACTCAAATGACCCCAGTTTAATGTAGTGACATATTTCAAGACTGTTATTCAATGTGTAGCTGAATTTTCTCCAAGGATAATGCAACATTGCCAGCCTAATTCCCAAAGGTCTGTTGGGACTGGAAGGGAGTTGGGAGATCATTGATCCACATCTGAGACTGGCTGGGAGTCAGGAAATGAACTTCAAATGCGTCATCATCCCAGCTGCTGAAGGCCTGTTGCACGGCAGAATTTAGCATCGCCCCAGTAAAACCTGAGCAGGACCCTTTCCAAGATCATAAACTTTACCTTTTCCAGCTCCATCTCCAGACCTGTGCATCCCTCCAGTGCTTCACCAGCTCACACCCCATCTTCCAGTATTCCAGGTTCCTAAGAACCTTTTATGTTGTACAGTCAGTATAGTCTCCTGCATTGTTTTATTGGTATCTGGTGCCAAGACCTGGGTTACAGCAAAGGCAGGTCTTCGACCAGGATCAAATACTGGCTGTGGAAATTAGTACACATATATTGTTGGAAAGATATTTCCCAAGATCCTATGTTAATATTAAACTTTTATTTTATATTGAAGTATAGTCAATTAACACGGCTTCCCTGGTAGTTCAGCAGTAAAGAATCAGCCTGCACACTGTTTACAATAGCTAGGACATGGAAGCAACCTAGATGTCCATTGGCAGACGAATGGATAAAGAAGTTGTTGTACATATACACAATGGAATATTACTCAGCTATAAAAAAGAACACATTTGAGTCAGTTCTTATGAGGTGGATGAAACTGGAGTCTATTATACAGAGTGAAATAAGTCAGAAAGAGAAACACCAATATAGTATATTAACACATATATATGAAATTTAGAAAGACGGTAATGATAATCCTATACGCAAGGCAGCAAAAGAGACACAGATGTAAAGAGCAGACTTTTGGACTCTGTGGGAGAAGGGGAGAGTGGGATGATTTAAGAGAATAGCATTGAAACATGTATATTACCATATGTAAAATAGATGACCAGTACAAGTTTGGTGCATGAAGCGGGGCACTCAAAACCAGTGCTCTGGGACAACCCAGAGGGATAGGATGGGGAGGGAGGTAGGAGGGGGTTCAGGATAGGGGGACACATGTGCACCCATGGCTGATTCATGTCTATGTATTGCAAAAACCACCACAATATTGTAATTATCCTCCAATTAAAATAAATTAATTAAATAATATAAAAAAAAGAATCTGCCTGCAATGCAGGAGACGTGGGTTCGGTCCCTTGGTCAGGAAGATCCCCTGGAGAGGAAATGACAATGGACTCCAGTATTCTTGCCGAGAAATCCCATGGACAGAAGAGCCTGGTGGGTTACAGTCCATGGAGTTATACAAGAGTGGGACACGACTTAGTGACTAAACAACCACAGACAGCCATTAACAATGTTGTGATAGTTTCAGGTGGATAGCAAATGGATTCAGCCATACATATACACGTATCCATTCTCCTCCAAACTCCCTTTCCATCCAGGCTGCCACAAAACATTGAGCAGAGTTATTTACAGTAAGTCCTTATTGGTTATTCATTTTAAATATATGTGTATGTGTTAATCCCAATCTCCCTAACTATTCCTTCCCCCCAATCTTCCCTCCTGGTAACCATAAGTTCATTCTCTAAATCTGTGAATCTGTTTCTGTTTTGTAAATAAGTTCATTTGTATAATTTCATTTCAGATTCTGCATCCAAGACCTAATTTGGTGGAAGCATCACTGTGGCCTAGAGTGGATCAGTAATGCACTCATGTTTTTATGCGTAAACAGAAGCAAAGTCAAGGTTAGAAAGAAAATCTCATTTCAGTTGTAAAATATTGTTATACTGTTAATTAGTTCTGATTGTTCATATTAAACTATTGTAATGCAAAAATAAATAAATTAATTAATTTAAAAAAAAAAAGAAAGAAAGAAAATCTCTCCTATTACCCCTAACTTGGTATTTTTTGGACTCTTGTGTGTGTGTGTATATATATATATATGTATGTATGTATGGGGGGGAGGTGTGAGTGTGTGTGTGAGTGTTATTTTCTTCCTGGCAGTGTTCAACTACAAATCTCTGGAAAAGACTCTGATGTTGGGAAGGATTGGGGGCGGGAGGAGAAGGGGACGACAGAGAATGAGATGGCTGGATGGCATCACCGACTTGATGGACATGAGTTTGGGTGAACTCTGGGAGTTGGTAATGGACAGGGAGGCCTGGCGTGCTGTGATTCATGGGGTCGCAAAGAGTCGGACACGACTGAGCTACTGAACTGAATTGAACTGAACCCTAGTATAATGTGATGCTAAGAGCAGAGTCTCTGAAATAAGATCTGGGCTTGGATACTAGATAGAATACTGTAAGGTATGTGACCTTGAACAAATAGATGAAGCTCTCAGAGTGCCTGAAGAACTATGGACGGAGGTTCATAACATTGAATAGGAGGCAGTGTTCAAAACCATCCCCAAGAAAAAGATACGCAAGAGGGCAAAATGGTTGTTAGAGGAGGCCTTACAAACATCTGAGGAAAGAAGAGAAGTGAAAGGCAAAGGAGAAAAGGAAAGATATGTCCATCTGAATGCCGAGTTCCAGAGAATAGCAAGGAAAGATAAGAAAGCCTTCTTAGTGAACAATGCAAAAAATTAGAGGAAAACAATAGAATGGGAAAGACTAGAGATCTCCTTAAGAAAATCAGAGCTTCTGAACAACAACAACATATGTATCTACGTAACGTTTTGAACATACCAAATTCAGTTATACACGTTTCAATGTCCTTCTCTGCTAATTCTAGCATATGTGTCATTTCTGAGTCAGTTTCAGTTGCCTCTTCTCCACATTATGGATTGTGCTTCCTGCCTCTTGACATGGCTATTAATCTTTGATTTGATGCAAGACATTTTGATTTCACCTTGATGACTGCTGGATATTTTCGTATCTCTATAAATATTCCTGAGCCTTTTCCTATTATACAGTTAATTTACCTGGAAATATTTTTATCCATTTGTGTCTTGCTTTGATGATTTGTTGGGTAGATCTGGAGCAGTGTTCAGTCTAGGGCTACTAATTTCCCACTACTGAGGAATGACCCTTCTGTATACTCTGCTCAGTGCTCATGAATGATGAGATTTTCCAGTCTGGATAGTGGAGATAAGGATTATTTCCAGTCCTGTGTAAGCACGAGACAGTTTCTTCTAATTTTTTTTCAGATGGTTCTTTTCCAGATTTGGTTAGTTTCCTCATACACGTACCAGTAATTACTGTGCTGAATACTTAATGGTGGCCCTCTGCAGATCTCCAGTGCTTTCTCTCCAGCTCTCTCCTCCCTAGTGGTCTATCTTATGAACTCTAGGGCTGTATTACTGTCGTAAGACTTACAGCTATACATGTTTAACCAAAGAAGTCCACTGCCTTTGCCTCAGTTCCCATTCTCTATTCCATAGTTCAGAAAATATCTGAAGACAGTAAGTTGGGGGCAATTATAGGGCTCAGCTTATATGTTTCCCATCCTAGTTATCACTGCCCTTCACTGATTGATAGCCTGTGTTTCAAAAACTGTTTCATGTATTTTGTCTGATTTTGTTTTTGTGATTGTTTTAAGTGAGAAGATAAATCCAATCTTTGTTATTTTACCTAGGCTGAAAAATTCCAAATGAACTTTCTCATCTGGAAAATGGAAATAATAGAGGTACCTATGGCATTGAGTATTTGTAGAGATTAAATGAGATAATGCACGTGAGACTTTTTCATAGTAGCTGCTCAATAAATATGTATTCTTTCCTTCTCCTTCCTCATATGCTAACATACTTCTCCACACCATTACCACAGGGGACTGCTCCTTTTAATGGCCCTCAAGGATGACAGGGGCTGTTTGACCAATGTCTGTAACCAGTAAACTTTGGAGACAGGAAAAAAAAGAATCACACTTGAGCTATCTTAAGAAAACAGGTTGAAGTAAGTAAGTTCATATTTCCTCCAGTGCTAAGAGTAAGTAAAAACAAGCTAACTCTATCACCACTTCTAAGGGATAGTCATTTTTTGTTAGATACTTCTCTTCCAGAGCTTCAGAATTGAAAAAGAGAGATGGAAAGAGAGTGAGAGAGAATATTCATCATTATAACACAGATAGATCTTTAAAGGGCTATGTGTTATTTTAAATTTGATATTCAGGGTGCTTTGGGACAATTAATATTTATTTTCATAGCTTAGTTAAGTCTACGGATCACTTATAGTGATAGTCCTCTATGCCCTCTCCAGGAAACAACATACTTTAAAGTGAGTAAGTGCCACACCCTCTTAGAAAGCCAGAGAGAAAGATTGAAGAAGGTTCAGATGGAAAAGGAGGGCAGACACCCAAGGATGATGCAGGCCAAGAAGTGAGTCACAGCTAGTATACCGTGTTCAAATATAATATAGAGTATAATTTAACCTTTGAAGAAGGAAAAATCTTTCCGAAGATTGAGTCAACTTATACTTTGCATCTTTCCCATGCACATTTTAGAATGTTGCCATAGCTGGCCCTGCTGAACATTCATTTGTTTGAACAATCCATTCATTCAATTGCTTATTCAATTGGCAACTATCTAGTCAACATCTACTATGTGCATGGTATGTGAATAAAATATGGTATATCTCCTCCATGGACTTTTATAGTAAAACTGCTACCAAAGGTAAGAAGTGATCCTAACTGGTACCCTTAACTTAAACAGAATCTCACACTGCCAATCCACCATGGAAGTTGTCGGGGGGAAATGAATCTTCTAAAATTATGGTTCATTTTAGCCCTGACCCTGTAGCTTTAATTCAGTCCCACACACTCACACATCACATGCCCCCAAACCAATAAAGTTAAGTCCTATTTTTCAACATTCACATAGGAACTAACATACACGTCTCTGAACTTGCCTGCCATTCCATTCCTGTGCCACTATTACTGATTCTTGACTTTGTTTCACAGTTTTTGATGCTGTTCCTGCCCTTTAGACTTGTCAACCTCAACTGATCATTACATATCAAGCTTGAGTCTCTAAGGACTTTAGCTTGGCTTCTTTACCTCTCTGAATCTTTTTTATTCCTGGAGACCTCAGGTAGGGCAACTTGGTCTAGCTCTCCTGTTCATGACTCCCATTCTGTCTAGGCTTTTCCTGGTTCCTGGAAAATCAAAATAGGGCATTTAAGAATTTAGACATCAGGCAATAGGGAGTCTACTCAGGAAGTACTTCAGAGATTTATTTCTTCCTTTGACATGTATATATTAAGCAGCTACTGTGTGCCAGGAACTCTGCTCTGATAAAGCTACAGTCTCGTAGGGGAGATCTGTATTATTATTTTTTTTAAAAAGCACAAACAAATGTAACATGACGAGGACCAGAAAAATGAGTAATGGAACTAGGCAAGTGCTATGATGGAGGAAGACAGGCTAATGACTACTGGAAATAGGGTATTAAGGAAAGTCCTCTCTAAAGAATTGTCACTTAAACAGATCTGTGGGATAGATACTAGCCAGTCATACAAAGATGCATTTGGGGGAAGAGCTTTCTAGGCAGAAGAAACAGCAAGTGGAAAAAAAAAAGTACTACATGTGTGAGAGGAACAGAACGGTGGTCACAGGGTTGGAAAATGGTGAGCAAGAGAAGAATGACAAGAGATACGTTTGGAGATGTGGGCAGGGACCAGATCTTTGGTTCGATTTCATGACCATAGCATGCTGGAAGCTTCCTTTTGCGGCTGGGATCCAACTCCCTAGAGGGAACCTCAGATTGGAAGTAAGGAAGCCTGTGTTTTACTATTATTCTGTCATGAGTTTATGTTCCTATTTTAATGAGTAGCTACTCTTTTTTTATAATTTTATTTATTTATTGGCTGTCCTGGGTCTTTGCTGTACGGGCTTTTCTCTAGTTGTGGCAAGTGGGGGTTGCTCTCTATTTGTAGTGTGCTGGCTTCTCATTGTAGTGGCTTCTGTTGTTATGGAGCAGGGTCTCTAGGGCACACAGACTTTAGTAATTGCAGCACATGGGCTCAGTAGTTGCAGTTCCTGGGCTCTGGAGCACAGGCTCAGTAATTGCAGTGCATGGGCTTAGTTGCCCTGCTGCATGTGGGATCTTCCTGGACCAGGAATCAAACCTGTGTCTCCTACATTGGCAGGCGGATTCTTTACACTGAGCTACCAAGGAAGCCCGTCGCTACGCTTTTTTCCTCATTTATGTTTTTTTTTTTTTTTTTCATTGTAAAATGAGAAGATTGGATTGGACTTTCTTTAAGGTCCCTTCAAGCTCCGATATTCTATGGTCTATAAAAATAACTTTCAAAAGTCTGACAGAAAGCTCTGATCTGTGGGTTGATTTCAGCTGAGCTGTGTCAAAGCTTGTCACTTATTTCTGGGGATATAAATCTTAAAGGGTCTTCTATAGATTTTACATTTTAATGAGTTTTCTCAAAGTTAATTTTAACATATTTTAATAGTCTCTGAAATAAGGAATAAGATGTAATATTTTTATCCTCAAGGGCCTTCAAAATGTGGCTTAAAAAAGATTTCTTTACAAATTTTGAAATTGTGGCAGTTTGTATATAGATGAATTATTGAAGATGTTTGAATAGTAATTTTTAAAATAAATAACAGCTTTATTGAGACATAATTCACATATTTAAAGTATACCATTCAATGGGTTTTAGTATATTCAAGAGTCATGCACAGAATTTTTTACAACATTCCTCTAATATAGCTATGGTTTATAAGTTTAGTATATGACCACAATAGAATCATAATAAAGAATGAACTTAATCTTGGCGATAGTAAAACCTGTAACTATCTGCATGTAGTGGCTGCTTAGATGTATATTTGTGTTGCTCTGATAAATGGCAAAAAATCTGACTATCACATGAATTGATATCATTTGCTGAAGGCTGTTAGTTTATATGGAGACATTTAGGGAAATTCACAGCCTTTCGTTTTCTAACCTCAATACATGAACCAAATAATTAGACTTCTCTTGCTGCCTACTGGGCTCGTTTTGCTACTGACTTCTGATCTACCCAGTGTGACTCTGTGGCTAGCTGGGTGAGGAGAACATTTAATTCTAAATTTTGAATGGTTAGGTCTCAAATTGCTCCTGCTGTCAGCACTTTATCCATATAGCATATTATATGCTTTTCCTTGCTATCCAGTGTTCTTAAATATTTTTGTAACTCTTCCAAGCATTTCTGTGATAAAGGAAATGAAAAGAGCAGTTAGAATATAGTAAAAATCATGACAATGTTAAGGGTTTGAGCTCCAGCCAGTGGTCCATCAGCTAATTACACTTGAACTCCTGTTGGTAAAACTATGAATAAACTTAATGGACAGAGGATTGTATACTACTTGGGGTATTTTAGAGATGCTCAAAATTACACCTATATGTGGACTAGGTGTAAAAGAAAGCTTCCTGCCATATTAGCAAGCAAAGGATGTTGCAATCATCAAGCCATCTACAGCCACTATAGCTGTCCCCCACGGTGAACCTTGAGGGAACTCAGGATGGAAACAAACAGGCCACCTGCCACCAAGCCATCAGCCACTGCAACCACCCCCAACTCTCACCCTGAGGGGTTCAGGACTGAGAAAAGCTGGATACTGGTCCCAGATAGCTAAGGAGCATATCAAAGAAATGATTTCAGTAAGCCCAGACTCTTGCATCTTCCCATTCATAGAAAAGTGTTAAATAAATAAACTTGAAATGTCTGGTTTTTTTGAATTAACAGTAATCTCTGGAAGTTCCAACCACCAGGTTTTTCTATCTATCTTGTCTCCTCCATTACCTCTTCCGAACAGTTCCTCAGATAGCTCTGAGCCCCTAGATAGCTCTGAGGAACTGCTTAAAAGAGATACTGGAGGAGTCAGGATATATAGAAAAACCAGGTGGTTAGACCTTCCAAAGATTTTTGTTAATTCAAAAAAACCAGACATTTCAAGTTTATATAGTTAGCACTTTTCTATGTATGGGAAGATGCAAGACTCTGGGCTTACTGAAATCATTCCTTTGATATCCACTTTAGCTATCTGGGGCCAGTATCCAGCTTTCCACAGTCCTGAATTTATATGCAGAGTACATCATGCGAAACGCTTGGCTGGATGAAGCACAAGCTGGAATCAAGAATACCAGGAGAAATATCAATAACCTCAGATATGCAGATGACACCACCCTTATGGGAGAAAGCAAAGAGGAACTAAAGCGTCTCTTGATGAAAGTGAAAGAGGAGAGTGAAAAAACTGGCTTAAAACTCAGCATTCAGAAAACGAAGATCTTGGCATCTGGTCCCTTCACTTCATGGCAAATAGATGGGGAAACAATGGAAACAGTGACAGACTTTATTTTCTTGGGCTCCAAAATCACTGCAGATGGTGACTTCAGTCATGAAACTAAAAAGTGCTTGCTCCTTGGAATAAAAGCTATGACAAACCTACACAATGTATTAAAAAGTAGAGACATTACTTTGCCAACAAAGATCTGTGTAGTCAAAGCTGTGATTTTTTCAGTAGTCATGAATGGATGTGAGAGTTGGACTATATATAAGGAAAGCTGAGCACCAAAGAATTGATGCTTTTGAACTGTAGTGTTGGAGAAGACTCTTGAGAGTTCCTTGGACTGCAAGGAGATCCAACCAGTCAATCCTGGAGGAAATCAGTCCTGAATATTCATTGGAAGGACTGATGCTGAAGCTGAAGCTCCAATACTTTGGCCACCTGATAGGAAGAGCCAACTCATTAAAAAAGACCCCGATGCTGGGAAAGATTGAAGGCAGGAGGAGAAGGAGATGACAAAGGACAAGATGATTGGATGGTATTACCAACTCAATGGACATGATTTTGAGCAAGCTCCAGGAGATGGTGAAGGACAAGGAAGCCTGGTGTGCTGCAGTCCGTGGGGTCGCAAAGAGTCGGACACGACTAAGCGACTGAAAAACAACATCTTCCAGGCTTAAGTCCTTAGTTTTGTCAACCAAATATAAAATATTTCTCAACTTTTAGGTCATGCATTTGTTTTTTCAGTATTCTATCCTGGAGAATTCCATGGACTATATAGTCCATGGGGTCGCGGAGTAGAACACAACTGAGTGACTTTCACTGTTTTGTGGGTTTTTTTTTTAGTCAATATATCTGCTTGTCAGTCCAAATTCGCTCATCAAGAATGGTCACCAGGAGGTTTCTTGGGTATTTCTCTCAAGCGCATCCCAACAGGTAAGCCCCCAAAATGAAAGTTGCTCAGTCATGTCCTCTGTCCTTGGAATTCTCAAGGCAAGAAAAATAGAGTGGGTTGCCATTCCATTCTCCAGGGGAACTTCCTGACCCAGGGATTGAACCCGGGTCTCCTGCATTGCAGGCAGATTCTTTACCATCTGAGCCATCAGGAAGTATAACAGAAAGCTTACTCCAGGGCTAAAGAAAAGGTACTTCTCTGAGAAGCATCAACATGAAGGTGCTTTTATTGTACAGTGTTCAGTTCAGTCACTCAGTCGTGTCTGACTCTTTGTGACCCCATGAATCACAGCACGCCAGTCCTCTCTGTCCATCACCAACTCCCGGAGTTCACTCAAACTCATGTCCATCGAGTCGGTGATGCCACCCAGCCATCTCATTCTCTGTCTTCCCCTTCTCCTCCCACCCCCAATACTTCCTAGCATCAGACTCTTTTTCAGTGAGTCAACTCGTCGCATGAGGTGGCCAAAGTGTTGGAGTTTCAGCTTTAGCATCAGTTCTTCCAATGAATACCCAGGATTGATCTCCTTTAGAATGGACTGCTTGGATCTCCTAGCAGTACAAGGGACTCTCAAGAGTCTTCTCCAACACCACAGTTCAAAAGCATCAATTCTTCCGCGATCAGCTTTCTTCACAGTCCAACTCTCACATCCATACATGACCACGGGAAAAACCATAGCCTTGACTAGACAGAGCTTGGTTGGCAAAGTAATGTCTCTGCTTTTTAATATGCTATCTAGGTTGGTCATAACTTTCCTTCCAAGGAGTAAACGTCTTTTAATTTCATGGCTGCAATCAGCATCTGCAGTGACTTTGGAGCCCCAAAAAATAAAGTCTGACACTGTTTCCACTGTTTCCCCATCTATTTCCCATGAAGTGATGGGACCAGATGCCATGATCTTCGTTTTCTGAATGTTGAGCTTCAAGCCAACCTTTTCACTCTCCTCTTTCACCTTCATCAAGAGGCCTTTGAGTTCCTCTTCACTTTCTGCCATAAGGGTGGTGTCATCTGCATATCTGAGGTTATTGATATTTCTCCCAGCAATCTTGATTCCAGCTTGTGCTTCACCCAGCCCAGTGTGTCTCATGATGTACTCTGCATATTAGTTAAATACAGCCTTGACGTACTCCTTTTCCTATTTGGAACCAGTCTGTTGTTCCATGTCCAGTTCTAACTGTTGCTTCCTAACCCGCATATAGGTTTCTCAAGAGGCAAGTCAGGTGGTCTGGTATTCCTATCTCTTTCAGAATTTTCCACAGTTTATTGTGATCCACACAGTCAAAGGCTTTGACATAGTCAATAAAGCAGAAATAGATGTTTTTCTGGAATTCTCTTGCTTTCTCCATGATCCAGCAGATGTTGGCGATTTGATCTCTGGTTCCTCTGTCTTTAGCTAACATAAAAGACATTCTTGAATATTTAATAATGGCTCCTACAGGAGATGCCACTTTCTACACCAGTCCTATGGAACAATAAGTAATTGAATTTTTAAAATTCTCATGTAGTTCATATCCATTAAAGTTTGAGAAGAACTAGATTCTTCTAAAGATGGTCTCTATATCCACTAGGTTAGGGAGGACACCTGGAACTTTTATATAGTAGGTGTGGAGTGGGGTCTATAATTCTGCATTTAAAACAAGATACAGAGTGGTGCCAATGCTGCTGGTCCACAGACCACCTTTGTGTAGTAATGAGCTGATCTTTGATTTTCTGTGATTCTGTAACTGGAATAGAACACAAAACCCAAGTACACATATTTTACCTAAATTCTTCCCTGGTTTGACTTATAATGTATCTAATACTAATAATACCTGCCAGCCTATCTTGAGTATTACCTAGAAGAATCTATGTGTACATTACAAAAACAAGTTACTTTGTTATTACTTTATACTTTTTGAAACAAATTTCAATGTTATCTCAATTTGATTCCAGGATACCTGCCTTTTCTGGGCCCCCGAGGATGTGCAATGGAGGGCTGCTTTATTTGATCTTAGATCCAAACTCAAAACACTGTGGCTGGATTGTTGACCTGGTGAACAATAGATTGAATATATGTCCCAGGCAACAGGAATTTCCAAGGGTACTCTAGGGGGAAAGAATATTCAAAACAATCAGTGGCCTCTTAAGAAGTAAATGGGGCTATCAGGAAAATCATGTGTTGTGGGGTTCAGTGTTATGCCAGCAGGGTTTCACATTTCTGTCCTTCTGCTCTATTTCAGTGGAGAAAGAGGAGCTACTGAAGCCTGAAACACACTAGAGAAGCTTTCCTAGTTGTTTTGGGATGGTGTGAGCAGTCATTATTTACAACTCCTCTCTGCTTTTTCACTTCTTAACTATAGTTCCTTAATCAAAACGCAAATAGTAATTAAGTTTAAAACCTCCTCAGAGTTGTTTTGTTGATGATTAAGTCTTAGAAGCCTGATGGCAAAGTTGCAGAGTAGGCTGAGCAGAGAGAAAACATGAGTTTATTGAATTATTAACTTTGAATGCCTCTGAAATGTATTTATTTTGTTACTGAGCTATGTCCTGTACCTATGGAAAGTTTAGAATATAAACTTTCTATGTCTTTATATTCTATATACTCTTTAATATTCCCAATTGATAATGGTAGTCAAAGCACTTTTGGATACCGTTGGCTCAGAACAAGCACTGATATATGGCAAATAGCTCAACCAAAGGTTTATTTCATAAGAATTCAGAAGACTATAGGACTGTGAATCTAGTAGACATTTTGAAGAGTAAGACTGTTAATGTAAAAACCCCACAGATCTAATCATGATTAGAAGCAGACATTTAATACCTTATTGATTGAGCCATTGTTAAGAAGCTAGTCAAAGGAAGGACTGATGGTGGCTCCCATTAAGTTGCAAAGGTTAATCAGAAAACCTAAATATTGACTCAGTCATTTAACAAGTATTTATTGAACACTAAAGGCAATGCAGATAAAACATAAAAACAAGGTTGGCATGATTTCTTTGCCTTTGGGAAGCTGGTGTTTTGATGGGGGAGAGAAACAAAAAGGACAAGAAAAAATAGGAATAGGCTAATTTCAGAAGGTGATTGCTGCTAAGAAGTATACTATAAAAGGATGTTTGGATAGAAAGTGATTAAGGGCACCTGGTTTAGAGTTATATGAGATGAGGCCTCTGTTGAGGCTGTGATTCCTAATCTGAGACCTGAAAAATGAGAATGTGAGAGAGACAAAGAGTTTGCAAAAAAGCTTTTTAGTTACAGTGATATGTTGAAATGGCTTGAAGTGGTGAGGAACTTGGAAGGTTCTAGAAATGGACAAAATGTCAGTGTGACACCACATTGCTCAGCATCACTTCATACTTTATTAGGCAGTGAATTGCATGGGATTGGGGGAGGGGGTCAGTGGCAGCTGTTATTTCAATGACTTTCATAAATGTGTGTTGAATTTTGTCAAAAGCTTTTTCTGCATCTATTGAGATGACCATATGATTTTTATTCAATTTGTTAATATGGTGTTTCACTTCAATGGCTTTCTAGTGTTGATATTCTTTTAGGGATCATGAGGACATAATTGTTATAGGCCCCCTCCCCGCCCCCTCCCCTAATGGTATCCACAGCTCCTCAAGGGGATGCCTTTTACACCTAATGTGGGGAACACCATCTTCAGTGTCCCCTAAGAAATTTCATGCCTTAGTGTCTGGAGAGTTTCTGCATCTTGACACGTTTTAGCAAAGCAACATGAGCACTGATGGGATTGATCTTGATGTTGGCTATATACACTCAAGGACCCTGCATTGAAACAGGAACTAAAGAGAATAAAGGATGTGAGTCAGGGGGTTGAGAAAAGCCACTATCACCAAGGCTCAAAGAAGATGACATCTAGGGAGGGCACATCCCTGCCCTGAACTTATCCCTCCTCTCCATTACTACCACTGTCCTGGCCATCAGCTCCTCATTATATTTTACCTGGATTATTGTATAAGAGCATTCCTTGAGGTGATCTTCCTGCCTTGAGTCTCTCCTTCCTCTGATCTGGTACATTCTCCATACTAGTGGCTTTGTTTTCTGATGATTTGTGTATAGCTCTTGTTTTCATTACTATAGTATAAACTGCCAGAGGAGTTAGGATAATGTCTTAATTATCATTCTCCCGCAACAAGAACTTACTCTTCATTGATTCCATAAATGTACATCAGTAAAAATCCCTATCTAAACATTTTTTCCACCTACTACTAAAGAACCACACAACTCACTAAAATAATTTACACCAATACTTGCAAGATCAAAACCTCTCTGCTAAAGACCAGAGACTTGAAATGAGTTGGGATGAAATTCTGAATCTGTTACTGAACAGATTTGCCTGCTCACTACTTGAAAGACAAGCATTGGTTGAAAGAGGAAAGGATGTTTTTTTTCAGGAGGCTGACAACCTCAGGAGAAGGCAGATTTGTGTTCCAGAACCAACTCCAAAGATTCTGCTCAACCAAGAAAGTTTTTAAAGGGAAAACTTTAACTAGTCTCAGTTAATCATTTGGGGAGGTGGTCAGAGTCTTTGTCATATTTCACTGTATGCAGGCTTGCTGACCCCTTGTGATCTCTCTTTAGATGCTATCTTGTTCATGGAGTTTGCTTGTGGGGTTACTGAAAGGGAATCTAAGAAAAGAATCAACGTTAGGCAAGGCATTGTGTGATGAAAAGATTTAAGAGGTACACTGGGTTGGAGGTTAGTGCAGCATGGGGGCACCAGGTGTAAAGGTTGAGTTAAAATATGTCTTGGTGAAGTCGGACTATCTGTTAGCTTTCAGGGGCTGCTTACAAATTCATTGACAAGTTCTTGGGCCTGCAGAGCTAAAAATAACCCACTAGCACTTGAAGTCTATTGGCTTCAATCTTGATGGAAGAAAAGTATCCAAAAAGCATTAAAAGTCTACAATAACACAAATAACCAAATGTATTAGTGAAGAGCTAGGCTCTCTATCAAATTTTCTTTATTGTTGTTTTAAAAACTTTATAATGGATGATATCAAACACATACAAAAGCAGAGATAATAGTATTAAGATCTCCCAGGTACCCATTACTCAGCTTCAACAATGATCAATTCATGGCTAATCTTGTATCATTAATACCTACCCACGGGCTCACTCCCTTATTATTTTGAATCAAAACTCAGACATGATGTCATTTCATCTGCAAATATTTCAGTATGATTTTCTAAAATGTAGGAATTTTTAAAATAAATAGAACCAGTTAGTACACCTGAGAAATTAACAGTATTTCCTTAATGTCATCAAATATTTAATAAGCATTCAAATGTTAAAATTGTATAATGATTTGTTTCTTTGAATTCTAACACTAAGATCTATATATGATTATTTGTGTATTTTCTAAGTCTAACCTGTGAGTTCTTCTTCTTCCAATTCCTTTTTTGTTCTTGAAACTTATCTGTTGAAGGAGCTGATTAGCTTATTCTTTGGAGTTTCCCACATTCTCTGTTTTACTGATTTCATCCTCATGTCCCTCAGCTATCTGTGTTTTCTGTAAGTTGACAGGTATAGCTAGAATCTTAATCAGATTCAAGTGGGGGTGGGTTTTTAAAAATTTTTGATCAAGAATACTTCATAACTTAAAAAAAATTAATTTATTTTTTAATTGGAGGATTATTACTTTACAATATTGTGGTGCTTTTTAAGAAGGGAGAATGGTGTTGAGTTTTTTGAGAGGCAGTGTTTCAGTTCAACTTAAGAAAAATTTGAAGGGTATAGAAGAGAAAAGAAGAAAAAAGAGTGAGTTGGGGAAACATATCATAGTTCCCTACCAGTAAAGGGCAAGGTTCCTATGAGAAAGTGACTGGAGAGTTCTGGGGTTGGTGGGAGGGATCAGGAACAGTCAAGCAAGGTGAGGCTGGAAAGTTAGCCTGGGAACAGGTTGTACTCTTCAGCAATGGTATGGTGTTTTAATGGAATTGTAGCATGTATATTATCATAAGTGACCAGTCCAGGTTCGACGCATAAATTTTCCTCTGTTCATTTCTTTGCATTTGTGCTTTTTTAATAAAATTCTTTTTTAGAAATAAAAAAAAAATATCATTGTGCTAAATGAAAATGGCATGCTCAATTTGTGTCCTAGAAATGTCATGTGTGTTAAAAGCAAAGAGTGAATTAGCTTACCACATGCTTGGAGGCCCAGAGATCACTTTATGAGGCTTTTGAAAGTCTAAATGAGAAATGCTGAGAATTGGGGATAGAAAAGAGGAGTGGACTTTAGATAGATTCAGGAGGTAAGAAGTGAGAAGTATTTGTTGAGAAATTTAGTGACACAGTCTAGGGTGTTATGAGGGAGGAAAGTCAGCTGATTCCCATGTTTCTGTCTTGGGTAAATAGGCTGGAAGGGATGCCATTCATCTGGGTTAGCAATATCCTAGGAGGGATAGATTTGAAAGAAAGAAGGGAAAAAGAGGGGTACAGGTATTTTTTAAAAATTACTTATTTTTGGCTGTGCTGGGTCTTCGTTGCTGTGTGGGCTTTCTGTAGTTGCAGCACATGGGCTTCTCATTGCAGTGGCTTCTTCTGTTGCAGAGCATGAGCTCTATGGTGTGCAGGCTTCTGTAGTTGTGGCACCTGAGCTCATTAGTTGCACTTCCCAGGCTCCAGAGCACAGGCTGAATAGTTGCGGCACATGAGCCCAGTTGCTTTGTGGCATGTGGGATCTTCCTTGATCAGGGATCAAACCCACATCTCCTGCATTGGCAGGCAGACTCCCCACTGCTGAGCCACCAGGGAACCTCTTGGATAAAGGTTTGAACGTGTTAGATGGAGATGTCTAGAACTGAGGAAAGCAGTTTGGGATAGAGATAAAGGGCTTTTTCTTTGTTTTTCTAAACTTTTATATCAAAGTATAATAAACATACAAAAGAGTACACAGATTATATGTGTACAGCTTGATGAGCTTTCACTGTAAACACACCTAGGTAATCATCACCAAATTTAAGACATAAAACATTACCAGAGCACCAGAGCCTCCCTCATACCCTCTTCCAGTTATTATCCACCTCCAAATTAAAGCATTATTTGCACTTCCATGATTTTAGATTACATTTGCAAGCTTTTGAACTTTATATAAATAGAACCATAGAATATATCTTTTTTGTGTGTCCATCTCCTTTAATACAACATAATGTTTGTGAGATTCATACACGTTGCTTTGTGTAATACGAGTTTATGACTTTTCATTGCTGAATAATTTTCCATTGTATGACTACCCCACACATTTATCCATTCTATTGTTGCTAGACATTTGGGCTGTTTCAGACTGTGGACTATTTAAATGAGAAACTATAAACATATTTCTATTATGAAAAAATATATGTTTGATTGCACATATGTATGCATTTCTGTTGGGTAAATACCAGAGACTGAAATTGATGGATCATAAGATGTACATTATCCTCAAGTTTAGTAAATATTGCCAGTCAGTTTTCCAAGAGTTTTCCCAACTTATACTCATCGCTTCAGAATATATAGAACAAAAACCTGGAGGAACTAAAAAAAATTACAGATATTTACTTTCGTAATAGGAGATAACTTGGAGGGAGGAACAAGATGGCGGAGGAATAGGACGGCGAGACCACTCTCTCCTCCACAAATTCATCAAAAGAACTTTTGAAAGCGAGTAAAGTCCACAAAACAACTTCTGAATGCTGGCAGAGGACGTCAGGCACCCAGAAAAGCAGCCCATTGTCTTCGAAAGGAGGTAGGAAAAAACATAAAAGATAAAAAGCGAAACAAAAGAAGTAAGGAAGGAGCTCCGTCCCGGGAAGGGAGGCTTTAAAAAGAGAGAAGTTTCCAAACACCAGGAAACATTCTCACTGGCGAATCTGTGGCGAGCCTTGGAAGCTCAGAGGGCCACATAACCCTCTTTTTTTTTTAAGATTTTTTTAAAACCCACAGATTACCCTCCAAACGGTAACTCCCAGCGGAGAAGCAGCGCAGACGCCTGCATACGCCATTAGCAAGCGGGGGCTGGGCAGGGAGGAGCCGGCTGAACTGCTTAGAGAGAGGACTGGGCTTGAATGCTGCGAGAACAATCTGAGAGAACTGGGGAAAGCAAAGCAGACTGTAGGATAGCTTCCCCACGAAAAGGCGGAAAGCTCTAAACTATGACTCGGCCAGCCCCGCTCACAGAATAAAGGACTGAGCAGAGCGAGCCGGCTGCGGCTGGCCCATCCCCCATTCCCCGCCGAGACAGGCAGGGAGCGCAGCCAGAGCCGGAGCGGGCAACCGCGGCCCCAGAAAGGCATCCGATACAAACTGCAGACAGGCTTGTTGCTAATCAGGACTTCTTGGGCTCGGGCCGGTCGATATCCCCCTGAGAAGGTGCGCCGGTTGTACACCCAGAAAACTGAGTGGCAGGGACTGGGGAGGCGATAAGTCGCAGAGACCGCGCTCGCCAAACACCTGGTCCCCTGAGCTGCTCGGACTGGGGAAGGCACAAAGCGCAGGCCCAACCAAGTCTGTGCCTTTGTGGAGTACCTGAGAACCTGAACTTGAGCCGCTCAGACCTGGGAAGTGCATACAACCCAGTGCCGGCCTCAGACAGTTTCCGGCAGAGCAACCTAGAGCCTGTGCAGTGTAGACTGGGACAGCATACGTGCTGTGAGCGGGGGCAAACCCAGTGTGGCCGAGACGCTGCGAGCACTCCCCACAGACGCCAGAGATAATCGACTGCAGCGTTCCTCCCTTCCCAGAACAGGACTGAACAACTGAGCCTTAAAAAGTGTCCACCCGCCCCCTAGTATCAGGGCAGAAATTAGACACTGAAGAGACCAGCAGACAGAAGCTAAAACAGAGGGAACCACCTTGGAAATGACAGATAGAGACGTCTAGAGACTACTCCAAGAATAAGACCAAAAACCAGAGGCAAGAGGCTTAAGCCCGAATGCTGAGAACACCAGAGAAGTCCTGACTCCAGGGAACATTAATTGATAGGAGCTCATCAAACGTCTCCATACCTACGCTAAACCCAAGGGTCAACAAGTTCCAGAGCAAGACATACCACGCAAATTCTCCAGTAACACAGGAAACTAGCCCTGAGCTTCAATTTACAGGCTGCCCAAAGTCACTCCAAACCCACTGACATCTCATAACTCATTACTCGACACTTCATTGCACTCCAGAGAGAACAAATCCAGCTCCACCCACCAGAACACCGACACAAGCTTCCATAACCAGGGAACCTTGACAAGTCACCTGTCCAACCCCACACACAGCAAGGAAACTACATAATAAAGAGAACTCCACAAACGGCCAGAAGAGGGAAAGGCCACCCCAAGAAAAGCATTATAAGCAAGATGAAGAAGCAGAGAAATACCCAGGAAGTAAAGGAACAAGATAAATGCCCACCAACACAAACAAAAGAGGAAGATATAGGGAATCTACATGAAAAAGAATTTCGAATTTTGGTGGTGAAAATGATTCAAAATCTTGAAAGCAAAATGGAGTTACAGATAAATAACCTGGAGAAAAGGATTGAGAAGATGGAAGAAAGGTTTAATAAGGACTTAGAGGAAATAAAAAAGAGTCAATATACAATGAATAATACAATAGATGAGATCAGA
This sequence comes from Moschus berezovskii, assembly GCF_049115385.1. Taxonomy (NCBI): domain Eukaryota; kingdom Metazoa; phylum Chordata; class Mammalia; order Artiodactyla; family Moschidae; genus Moschus; species Moschus berezovskii. Next base: position 106,835,093 of record NC_142488.1, read on the forward strand.
AACACTCTGGAGGGAACAAACAGTAGAATAACAGAGGCAGAAGACAGGATAAGCGAGCTAGAAGATAGAATTGTAGAAATAAATGAAACAGAGAGGAAAAAAGAAAAACAAACTAAAAGAAATGAGAACAATATTAGAGACCTCTGGGACAATGTTAAACGCTCCAACATTCGAATCATAGGAATCCCAGAAGAAGAAGACAAAAAGAAAGACCATGAGAGAATACTTGAGGAGATAATAGTTGAAAACTTCCCTAAAATAGGGAAAGAAATAATCACCCAAGTCCAAGAAACCCAGAGAGTCCCCAACAGGATAAACCCAAGGCGAAATACTCCTAGACACATATTAATCAAATTAACAAAGATCAAACACAAAGAACAAATATTAAAAGCAGCAAGGGAAAAACAGCAAATAACACACAAGGGGATTCCCATAAGGATAACAGCTGATCTTTCAACAGAAACTCTTCAGGCCAGGAGGGAATGGCAAGACATACTTAAAGTGATGAAAGAAAATAACCTACATCCCAGACTACTGTACCCAGCAAGGATCTCATTCAAATATGGAGAAATCAAAAGCTTTACAGACAAGCAAAAGCTGAGAGAATTCAGCATTACCAAACCAGCTCTCCAACAAATGCTAAAGGATCTTTTCTAGACAGGAAACACAGAAAGGGTGTATAAACTCGAACCCAAAGCAATAAAGAAAATGGCTACGGGATCGTCCTTATCAATAATTACCTTAAACGTAAATGGGTTGAATGCCCCAACCAAAAGACAAAGGCTGGCTGAATGGATACAAAAACAAGACCCCCATATATGTTGTCTGCAAGAGACCCACCTCAAAACGAGGGACACATACAGGCTGAAAGTGAAGGGCTGGAAAAAGATATTCCATGCAAATAGAGACCAAAAGAAAGCAGGAGTAGCAATACTCATATCAGATAAAATAGACTTTAAAACAAAGGCTGTGAAAAGAGACAAAGAAGGAAACTACATAATGATCAAAGGATCAATCCAAGATGAAGATATACCAATTATAAATATTTATGCACCCAACATAGGAGCACCGCAATATGTAAGACAATTACTAACAAGTATGAAAGGGGAAATTAACAATAATGCAATAATAGTGGGAGATTTTCATACCCCACTTACATCTATGGATAGATCAACTAAACAGAAAATTAACAAGGAAACACAATCTTTAAATGATCCAATAGACCAGTTAGACCTAATTGATATCTATAGGACATTTCACCCCAAAACAATGAAATTCACCTTTTTCTCAAGTGCACATGGAACCTTTTCCAGGATAGATCACATCCTGGGCCATAAATCTAGCCTTGGTAAATTCAAAAAAGTTGAAATCATTCCATGCATCTTTTCTGACCACAATGCAGTAAAATTAGATCTCAATTATGGGAGAAAAACTATTAAACATGCCAACATATGGAGGCTGAACAACACGCTGCTGAACAACGAACAAATCATAGAAGAAATCAAAAGAGAAATCAAAATATGCATAGAAATGAATGAAAATGAAAACACAACAACCCAAAACCTCTGGGACACTGTAAAAGCAGTGCTAAGGGGGAAGTTCATAGCAATACAGGCACACCTCAAGAAACAAGAAAAAAGTCAACTAAATAACCTAACTCTACATCTAAAGCAACTAGAAAAGGAAGAAATGAAGAACCCCAGGGTCAGTAGAAGGAAAGAAATTGTAAAAATTAGGGCAGAGATAAATGCAAAAGAAACAAAAGAGACTATAGCAAAAATCAACAAAGCCAAAAGCTGGTTCTTTGAGAAGGTAAATAAAATTGACAAACCACTAGCCAGACTTATCAAGAAACAAAGGGAGAAGAACCAAATCAATAAAATTAGAAATGAAAATGGAGAGATCACAACTGACAACACAGAAATACAAAGGATTATTAGAGAATACTATCAGGAATTATATGGCAATAAAATGAATAACCTGGAAGAAATGGACAAATTCCTAGAAAAGTACAACTTTCCAAAACTGAACCAGGAAGAAATAGAAAATCTGAACAGACCCATCACAAGCACGGAAATTGAAACTGTAATCAAAAATCTCCCAGCAAACAAAAGCCCAGGTCCAGACGGCTTCACAGCTGAATTCTACCAAAAATTTAGAGAAGAGCTAACACCTATTCTACTCAAACTCTTCCAGAAAATTGCTGAGGAAGGGAAACTTCCAAACTCATTCTATGAGGCCACCATCACCCTAATCCCAAAACCTGGTAAAGACCCCACAAAAAAAGAAAACTACAGGCCAATATCACTGATGAACATAGATGCAAAAATCCTTAACAAAATTCTAGCAATCAGAATCCAACAGCATATTAAGAAGATCATACATCATGACCAAGTGGGCTTTATCCCAGGAATGCAAGGATTCTTCAATATCCGCAAATCAGTCAACGTAATACACCACATTAACAAACTGAAAAATAAAAATCATATGATTATCTCAATAGATGCAGAGAAAGCCTTCGACAAAATTCAACATCCATTTATGATAAAAACCCTCCAGAAAGTGGGAATAGAAGGGACATACCTCAACATAATAAAAGCTATATATGACAAACCCACAGCAAACATCCTCAATGGTGAAAAACTGAAAGCATTTCCCCTAAAGTCAGGAACAAGACAAGGGTGCCCACTCTCACCACTACTATTCAACATAGTTCTGGAAGTTTTGGCTACAGCAATCAGAGCAGAAAAAGACATAAAAGGAATACAAATTGGAAAAGAAGAAGTAAAACTTTCACTGTTCGCTGATGACATGATCCTCTACACAGAAAACCCTAGAGACTCTACCAGAAAACTACTAGAGCTAATCAATGATTATAGTAACGTTGCAGGATATAAAATCAACACACAGAAATCCCTTGCATTCCTATACACTAATAATGAGAAAATAGAAAGAGAAATTAAGGAAACTATTCCATTCACTGTTGCAACGAAAAGAATTAAATACTTAGGAATATATCTACCTAAGGAAACAAAAGACTTGTACATAGAAAACTATAAAACACTAGTGAAAGCAATCAAAGAGGACACTAATAGATGGAGAAATATACCATGTTCATGGATTGGAAGAATAAATATTGTAAAAATGAATATACTACCCAAAATAATTTATACATTCAATGCAATCCCTATCAAGCTACCAAGGATATTTTTCACAGAACTAGAACAAATAATCTCACAATTTGTATGGAAATACAAAAAACCTCGAATAGCCAAAGCAATCTTGAGGAAGAAAAATGGAACTGGGGGAATTAACCTGCCGGACTTCAGGCTCTACTACAAAGCCACAGTCATCAAGACAGTATGGTACTGGCATAAAGACAGAAATATAGATCAATGGAACAAAATAGAAAGCCCAGAGATAAATCCACGCATCTATGGACACCTCATCTTTGACAAAGGAGGCAAGAATATAAAATGGAGAAAAGACAGTCTCTTTAACAAGTGGTGCTGGGAAAACTGGTCAGCCACTTGTAAAAGAATGAAACTATAACCCTTCCTAACACCATACACCAAAATAAACTCAAAATGGATTAGAGAGCTAAATGTAAGACCAGAAACTATAAAACTCCTAGAGGAGAACGTAGGCAAAACCCTCTCCGACATAAATCACAGCAGGATCCTCCATGACGCACCTCCCAGAATATTGGAAATAAAAGCAAAAATAAACAAATGGGACCTAATTAAAATCAAAAGCTTCTGCACAGCAAAGGAAACTATAAGTAAGGTGAAAAGACAGCCTTCAGAATGGGAGAAAATAATAGCAAATGAAGCAACTGATAAAGGATTAATCTCCAAATTATACAAGCAGCTCCTGCAGCTCAATTCCAGAAAAATAAATGACCCAATCAAAAAATGGGCCAAAGAACTAAACAGACATTTCTCCAAAGAAGACATAAAGATGGCTAACAAACACATGAAAAAATGCTCAACATCCCTCATAATCAGAGAGATGCAAATCAAAACCACAATGAGATACCATTTCACACCAGTCAGAATGGCTGCTATCCAAAAGTCTACATGCAATAAATGCTGGAGAGGATGTGGAGAAAAGGGAACCCTCTTACACTGTTGGTGGGAATGCAAACTAGTACAGCCACTCTGGAGAACAGTGTGGAGATTCCTCAAAAAATTGGAAATAGAACTGCCATATGATCCAGCAATCGCACTCCTGGGCATACACACCGAGGAAACCAGAATTGAAAGAGACACGTGTACTCCAATGTTCATTGCAGCACTGTTTATAATAGCCAGGACATGGAAGCAACCTAGATGTCCATCTGCAGACGAATGGATAAGAAAGCTTTGGTACATATACACAATGGAGCATTATTCAGCCATTAAAAAGAATACATTTGAATCAGTTCTAATGAGGTGGATGAAACTGGAGCCTATTATACAGAGTGAAGTAAGCCAGAAAGAAAAACACCAATACAGTATACTAACACATATATATGGAATTTAGAAAGATGCAAATGATAACCCTGTATACGAGACTGCAAAAGAGACACAGATGCATAGAACAGTCTTTGGGACTCTGTGGGAGAGGGTGAGGGTGGGATGATTTGGGAGAATGGCATTGAAACACGTATGTTGTCCTATGTGAAACGAATCACTAGTTCAGGGTCAATGCATGTTATAGGATGCTCGGGGCTGCCATGCGGGGATGACCCAGAGGGAGGATAAAGGGAGGAGGGAGGTGGGAGGGCGGTTCAGGAGGGGGAACTTATGTAAACCCGGGGCAAATTCATATCAATGTATGGCAAAACCAACCAATATAATATTGTAAAATAATTTGCCTCCAATAAAAAATAAAATTAATTACATAAAAAAATAATAATAAAATAAAAATAAAAGATAAAAAAAGAAAAAAAAAAGGAGATAACTTAATAAACAATAAAACAAGTAGACAAAAAGTGCAAGAATATAGAAGACCAGAACATCAGTTTTAATTTTTAATATGGTAAGTGTCAACAAATACAACTCATGAAACAAAAGCTCACTGGGGTTTTTAACAGATTTGGGGAGTGTAAAGGAACCCTGAGACCAAAAATTTGAGAACCACTACCTTAGACATCGAGGAATTGATGCTTTTGAACTGTGGTGTTGGAGAAGACTCTTGAGAGTCCCTTGGACTGCAAGGAGATCCAACCTGTCCATTCTAAAGGAGATCAGTCCTAGGTGTTCATTGGAAGGACTGATGCTAAAGCTGAAACTCCAATACTTTGGCCACCTCATGCGAAGAGTTGACTCACGGGAAAAGACTCTGATGCTGGGAGTGATTGGGGGCAGGAGGAGAAGGGGATGGCAGAGAATGAGATGGCTGGATGGCATCACCGACTCGATGGACATGAGTTTGAGTGAACTCCGGGAGTTGGTGATGGACAGGGAGGCCTGGCGTGCTGTGATTCATGGGGTCGCAAAGAGTCGGACATGACTGAGCGACTGAACTGAATGAACCTTAGACATTGGGCTTCCCAGGTGGTTCGGTGGTAAAGAACCCACCTGCCAATGCAGGAGATTTGGGTTCAATCCCTGGGTTGGGAAGATCCCCTGGAGGAGGAAATGGCAACCCACTCCTGTATTCTTGCCTGAGAAATCCCATGGACAGAGGAGCCAGACAGGGGTCGCAAAAATGTTGGAGATGACTTGGCAACTAAACAACAATAGCCTTTCCACATGAACTGTTGACTTCATACAATTTAATATAAATTATTACTTTTACCTCTTCCTTGATAATGTCATGCCTTGATAGTAACTTAAGCTCATTCGCTTTTTGTCTTTCATATTGTTGTGATGCTTCTTAACTGTACACATATTTTGACCACACAAAACTTTATTATTAACATTTTATATAGTCAATATTAATTTATATTTAAGAAATGACGTGAATCTTCCCATTCATGCCAAGATATGAATCTTTCCATTGTTATTCATCATTTCCTGCATTTATGTCTTTTGATAAGAGATGATTTCTCTGCTACCACATTGAATGTTAGTCTTTATGCTTGAGAAATTGCTGAACATTATGAATTAAAAATAGCTTGAATATTGTATGTGAGAAATTGTGGAGATTCTGGATGACATCTTCCTCTAGAGCAGGTTCACCCTAATCTCTAGTGCTCAGATTATTTCAGGGCAGATCACTTTCATCCAATCAGGGACTGAGCTTGGTTGCAGGGTAATTTTTTTTTTTTTTTTGAGTCTCAGTCTATCTCTATTTCACCCTTAGAGGCCGGGAGTGCAGCTCCCTATGGGTCTCAACCAAGAGCAGCTCTGATTACTAAGGCCTATTCTTTATGAGAATGCAAAACTAAGAAATTACTTGAAAACTTGACTCCACTTTTTGGCAGCTTTCTACTTCTTATCTAGCTTGCTGTCCTGCACAGGTGATGAATTCAGCAAATTCTCAAGATGGAAAAGAACAGAATGTCAGGCTCACTTTTCCTTGTCTCTCTTTTATCTGGAATGTTGATCTTTAAAGTCCTGGTTCCCTTCACAGCCCCAAATCCATTTTTCTTCTAGTTTTGTAAGTTTGCCAAAAGATCTGCTGACTTCTCTGACTCTTAATCACAGCCCTCTGCCCTGTCAGTCTCTCACCTACACCCTGAATTGGCAAATATCCCGAAGGGAAAAGCTGCTTGTTGGTTCACCTCTCTGTGCTTCCGTTTTCTGAGGTCTTGCTCCCTCAAGTTCCAGTTGTCTTTGGCACCTCTCAAATGCCCCCAAGAAATGGTCTTTTCTAGTTGACTTCAGTGGGAGCATCAATCCATAACAAGATAATCCACCATAGCAGGCCAGTGGAAGCCTGGAAATCATCTATTCTAGTCCATCAGGGTAAGAGCGCATCACCTTTTGCTCTTGTACCTCAGATGTCAGTAGTACCCATCAGCTTTAAGAGGAAGCTATTACAAACGTAGGCTTTGTTGTCTGACTGTCTGGGTTTGATTCCTGGTTTCTTTGTTCACCAGCATCTTGTCCTTGTGAAGCTTACTTGTTTGTTCTAAGCCTTAGTTTCTTCGTGTGTAACAGGGGAGTGATCGTAGAACCTGTCTCAAAGGTTTATAAGAATGGAACAAAATAATCTACACATAATGCTTAAAAAGTTATATGTGTTGGCTAGGTAAATATTAGCTATTATTATTAGTATTAGTATATGTATATTTTACGTAAGCACAGCCATAAAAAGGGTTATTCAATATAACACATTAAATGTACATTACTTAATTCTTTTATAATGAATAAGTATTATTAATATATAAAAGCTGAGAACAAGTAAAGGAGAGTTTTAGTGGATTTATTTAAATGCACTTTTGTTTTGTTGCCTTGATTTTATCACCTCTACATAATCTACCAATTATTCCCTTGGCCCCAGAGCTTAACAGCATTTAGGTATGCTGTATATATTAACACCCTTATCTTCAAACTGAAGTTTTATGTTGAAAGGATATATACCTCATAAAATTTCACTAATCAGATGCTTTCCCTTCTCCTGTCATGTATTTGAAATAATATTTTGATGCCCCTATGTGATTGTAGATATGTATTAATAGCAGAAACATTTTATTCCCTGAGAATTCATGTATAATACATCTGAGCAGATCATCAGATAAAATGTGCCCACCCCACTATGGAGAACAGTGTGGAGATTCCTTAAAAAAACTGGAAATAGAACTGCCATATGACCCAGCAATCCCACTGCTGGGTATCCACACCGAGGAAACCAGAATTGAAAGAGACACGTGTACCCCAATGTTCATCGCAGCACTGCTTACAATAGCCAGGACATGGAAGCAACCTAGATGTCCATCGGCAGACAAATGGATAAGAAAGCTGTGGTATATATACTCAATGGGATATTACTCAGCTATTAAAAAGAATACATTTGAATCAGTTCTAATGAGGTGGATGAAACTGGAGCCTATTATACAGAGTGAAGTAAGTGAGAAAGAAAGACACCAATACAGTATATTAACGCATATATATGGAATTTAGAAAGATGGTAATGATGACCCTATATGCGAGACAGCAAAAGAGAAACAGATGTAAAGAACAGACTTTTGGACTCTGTGGGAGAAGGCAAGGGTGGGATGATCTGAGAGAATAGCATTGAAACATGTAGACTATCATATGTGAAACAGATCGCCAGTCCAGGTTCAATGCTTGAGACAGGGTGCTCAGAGCTGCTGCACTGTGATGACCCTGAGGGATGGGATGGGGAGGGAGGTGGGAGGGGGGTTCAGGATGGGGAACACATATACACCCATGGCTGATTCATGTCAATGTATGGCAAAAACCACTACAATATTGTGAAGTAATTAGTCACCAATTAAAATAAATTAATTAATTTAAAAAATGTTCCCACCAGGGGGCTTATTTGAAAGGAACTCTGGGATAGAATGGATATTATACATTTTAATTTATTTTATTTTTTAAACTACTTTATTGATATATGATTGACATACAAAAAACTGTACATATGTATTGTATGCAACTTGATGAGTTTGGAGGTAAGTATAGACTGATGACACTGTCACCACAATCTCTCCTATAAACATACCCATCATCTCCAAAAGTTGGAATTCACTTTAACTGAAAAGAAGTGAGATGCACACTTGCTTGGTTAAAAGCACAGTGGGCCATGGTTTGAGAAGAGATGGTTTTCTGGACTTAGTCCATGCATTGTTTTCTAAATTCAGTCCAGCACTGTAAATGCTGGTTGTCCTCTGGCCCAGCCATTTGGACTTCTGTCTGAGACTTAGTCTGAAAGGCTGAAATGACATTGAATAAAAGCTAAAAGGACTGTTTTCATTATAATCTCTTAGATATATGAGAATGCTCTGTGTCAGCAGTCGTGGTGCCAGAAGCTCCTACAGAGACAGAGGACCAAGCAAGTGATTTCAGCAGCAGCAGGAGCCAGTGCCCCTGTTGTAGATGTGAGCACCCTCCAAAGTGGACCGTGGCAGACTTGATGTAGATGTGGACAGACACTAGAACAGAAAGCAGTGTCCCTATCAAGCATCAGCACCAGTGGTCCCTTTGTTGAGCATCAGCAGTATAGCTGTGACTTTTTGGCATTAGTGGCAACAGGTCAAGGAGAGTTAGAGCAGGCAAGGAGAATAAGGGGAAGGGACATTGTGAATGCCATAGGGTAGCTATAGTGTACATAGGAAATACTCCACATACATTTCCAGAGATATTTGAAAGATGTCTTAATGGGGTAGGGGGTTGTCATTTCTACCAGAATAAGCCAAGGCAGAGCCATGCTTTGTCACTATTATTGTGATTCTATCATTGTTCCTAGGTTAGAATAGTTCAAAGTATACAGGGTCAGGAACAAGAGTAATTGATGATGGTAATATAGGAGAAAGTATAGTTTTCCAAATACAGCAAAAAAATAAAGAGATCTGCCATACATTCTAATGTTCACCATTCATTTTACTCCCAGATCCCAAATGAAGCAGATAAGTGTATTATAAGTAACATTAAAGAAATACAATTTTTAAAAGACAGCGCACCAGAAACTTGGACAGCCTCATGAGATTGTTTAATCATGTGTATAACTCCTTTGCTAATTATCTTCAGAAGCACCTTATAAGTCACACAGGAATGTCAGCCTCATGTTAAGACCATGACATACATCCATGACTGCCCAGTGCTGTGGGTTCCCCCAGCTGAACTGCGTGTCCACTGTGGTCAGCATGGTAAAGAAAGTCATTTCCTTGGTGGAGAGTATTCCTATTAGCCTCTTTACACTGGAGACAATATTTTTGCTATGACGTATCTGTTCATTTTTTTATAACTTGTCAGGGCTTACTTTCTCTCTGGAAAGAAATTGCTTCACTTTAAATTCCATATGCCACTAATAAAATGTATTTTGAAAGAAAAAAAAAAAGACCATGACATAGTTTGGGACCCAAATGGTGTTACTCTGCTTCTTTAGCCACCTTTCTAATACTCTGGGCTTCTGTAAGGCACAATAGGTAACTGGTAACTTTCACCATTGCCCAAATTCAATTCTACCCTCAAAGAAGAAACAAATTAAAAAAGACTTACATCATAAGCTTTGAAGACATTTCTCAAAAAGGAGTTCTAGGTAGATAATTTAAGCAGTATTATTCTTTATTGTATGAGAAAGTCTCTTATTTATTGCTGAAAACAATTCAGTGAAATGGATTTGTTATAGCTCATATTGTTTTCAAAGATCACATTAATTTGTTTACTCACTAAATGTTTATGGAATGATTAGTTTGTGCCAGATAGTAATCAAATAATCAGACAAATAGATTTAAAACTGCAAGTATAGTGAATCTTGGAAAAAAAATCTATGTAGCACTATGAAAACATATCCTTGCTTGAGAAGTCAAGGAGGCCTTCCTGGGAGAAGTCATATTAAACCAAGAATTGAAAGACAAATATGAGTTAATAGCTAAGTGAGTGAGGGTGGCACTGACTGAGGGGTTAGCATGTGTAAAGGTCCTGTGGTGAGAAGGATTATAGCATATTGAGAACCTGAAAGAAAGTTAATGTGATACAAATGAACTTATTTACAAAATAGAAACAGACTCACAGACTTAGATAAGGAACATATGGTTACCAAGGGGGAAAGGTGGAAGGAAGGGATAGTTAGGGGATTTGGGATTGACATGTTCACACTGCTATATTTACAATGGATCACCAAATCTTGAAGAAGAAGAATAGAACTGGAGGAATTAACCTGCTGGACTTCAGGCTCTACTACAAAGCCACAGTCATCAAGACAGTATGGTACTGGCATAAAGACAGAAATATAGATCAATGGAACAAAATAGAAAGCCCAGAGATAAATCCACACAGCTATGGACACCTTATCTTTGACAAAGGAGGCAAGAATATAAAATGGAGAAAAGACAGTCTCTTTAAGAAGTGGTGCTGGGAAAACTGGTCAGCCACTTGTAAAAGCATGAAACTAGAACACTTCCTAACACCATACACCAAAATAAACTCAAAATGGATTAGAGAGCTAAATGTAAGACCAGATTCTATAAAACTCCTAGAGGAGAATGTAGGCAAAACATTCTCCGACATAAATCACAGCAGGATCCTCCAAGACCCACCTCCCAGAATATTGGAAATAAAAGCAAAAATAAACAAATGGGACCTAATTAAAATCAAAAGCTTCTGCACAGCAAAGGAAACTATAAGTAAGGTGAAAAGACAGCCTTCAGAATGGGAGAAAATAATGGCAAATGAAGCAACTGATAAAGGATTAATCTCCAAAATATACAAGCAGCACCTGCAGCTCAATTCCAGAAAAATAAATGACCCAATCAAAAAATGGACCAAAGAACTAAACAGACATTTCTCCAAAGCAGACATAAAGATGGCTAAGAAACACATGAAAAAATGCTCAACATCCCTCACAATCAGAGAAATGCAAATCAAAAGCACAATGAGATACAATTTCACACCAGTCAGAACGGCTGCTATCCAAAAGTCTCAGTTCCGTTCAGTTCAGTTCAGTCACTCAGTCGTGTCCGACTCTTTGCGACCCCATGAATCACAGCACTGCCAGACCTCCCTGTCCATCACCAACTCTCGGATTTCACTCAAACTCATGTCCATCGAGTCGGTGATGCCATCCAGCCATCTCATTCTCTGTCGTCCCCGTCTCCTCCCACCCCCAATCCCTCCCAGCATCAGAGTCTTTTCCAGTGAGTCAACTCTTCGCATGAGGTGGCCAAAGTATTGGAGTTTCAGCTTTAGCATCAGTCGTTCCAATGAACACCCAGGATTGATCTCCTTTAGAATGGACTGCTTGGATCTCCTTGCAGTCCAAGGGACTCTCCAGCACCACAGTTCAAAAGTATCAATTCTTCAGCAATCAGCTTTCTTCACAGTCCAACTCTCACATCCATACATGACCACGAGAAAAACCAGAGCCTTGACTAGACGGACCTTGGTTGGCAAAGTAATGTCTCTGCTTTTTAATATGCTGTCTAGGTTGGTCATAACTTTCCTTCCAAGGACTAAGCGTCTTTTAATTTCATGGCTGCAGTCAGCATCTGCAGTGATTTTGGAGTCCCCCAAAATAAAGTCTGACACTGTTTCCACTGTTTCCCCATGTATTTCCCATGAAGTGATGGGACCAGATGCCATGATCTTCATTTTCTGAATGTTGAGCTTTAAGCCAAACTTTTCACTCTCCTCTTTCACTTTCATCAAGAGGCTATTTTGTTCCTCTTCACTTTCTGCCATAAGGTTGGTGTCATCTGCATATGTGAGGTTATTGATATTTCTCCTGGCAATCTTGATTCCAGCCTGTGCTTCTTCCAGCCCAGCATTCCTCACGATGTACTCTGCATATAAGTTAAATAAGCAGGGTGACAGTATACAACCTTGACGTACTCCTTTTCCTATTTGGAACCAGTCTGTTGTTCCATGTCCAGTTCTGACTGTTGCTTCCTGACCTGCAAACAGGTTTCTCAAGAGGCAGGTCAGGTGGTCTGGGATTCCCATCTCTTTCAGAATGTTCCACAGTTTGTTATCCACACAGTCAAAGGTTTTGGCATAGTCAATGAAGCAGAAATAGATGTTTTTTTGGAACTCTCTTGCTTTCTCCATGATCCAGCGGATGTTGGCAATTTGATCTCTGGTGCCTCTGCCTTTTCTAAAACCTGTTTGAACATCTGGAAGTTCACGGTTCACATATTGTTGAAGCCTGGCTTGCAGAATTTTGAGCATGACTTTACTAGCGTGTGAGATGAGTGCAAATGTGCGGTAGTTTGAGCAATCTTTGGCATTCCCTTTCTTTGGGATTGGAATGAAGACTGACCTTTTCCAGTCCTGTGGCCATTGCTGAGTTTTCCAAATTTGCTGGCATATTGAGTGTGGCACTTTCACAGCATCATCTTTCAGGATTTGAAATAGCTCAATTGGAATTCCATCACTTCCACTAGTTTTTTCCTAGTGATGCTCTCTAAGGCCCACTTGATTTCACATTCCAAGATGTCTGGTTCCAGGTGAGTGATCATGCCATCATGATTATCTTCGTCTTGAAGATCTTTTGTACAGTTCTTCTGTGTATTCTTGCCATCTCTTCTTAATATCTTCTGCTTCTGTTAGGTCCATACCATTTCTGTCCTTTATCGAGCCCATCTTTGCATGAAATGTTCCCTTGATAGCTCTAATTTTCTTGAAGAGATCTCTTGTTTTTCCTATTCTGTTGTTTTCCTCTATTTCATTGCATTGATCACTGAGGAAGGCTTTCTTATCTCTCCTTGCTATTCTTTGGAACTCTGCATTCAGATGCCTATATCTTTCCTTTTCTCCTTTGCTTTTCACTTCTTTTCACAGCTATTTGTAAGGCCTCCTCAGACCGCCATTTTGCTTTTTTGCATTTCTTTTCCATGGGGATGGTCTTGGTCCCTGTCTCCTGTCCAATGTCATGAACCTCCATCCAGAGTTCATCAGGCACTCTATCTATGAGATCTAGTCCCTTAAATCTATTTCTTACTTCCACTGTATAATCATAAGTGATTTGATTTAGGTCATATCTGAATGGTCTAGTGGTTTTCCCTACTTTCTTCAATTTAAGTCTGAATTTGGTAATGAGGAGTTCATGATCTGAGCCACAGTCAGCTCCTGGTCTTGTTTTTGCTAACTGTATAGAGCTTCTCCATCCAAAAGTCTACATGCAATAAATGCTGGAGAGGGTGTGGAGAAAAGGGAACCCTCTTACACTGTTGGTGGGAATGCAAACTAGTACAGCCACTATGGAGAACAGTGTGGAGATTCCTCAAAAAACTGGAAATAGAACTACCATATGATCCAGCAATCGCACTCCTGGGCATACACACCGAGGAAACCAGAATTGAAAGAGACACATGTACTCCAATGTTCATTGCAGCACTGTTTATAATAGCCAGGACATGGAAGCAACCTAGATGTCCATCTGCAGATGAATGGATAAGAAAGCTTTGGTACATATACACAATGGAGTATTTTTCAGCCATCAAAAAGAATGCCTTTGAATCAGTTCTAATGAGGTGGATGAAATTAGAGCCTATTATACAGAGTGAATTAAGCCAGAAAGAAAAACATCAATACAGTATACTAATGCATATATATGGAATTTAGAAAGATGGTAACCTTAACCCTGTATACGAGACTGCAAAAGAGACACAGATGTATAGAACAGTCTTTGGGACTCTGTGGGAGAGGGTGAAGGTGGGATGATTTGGGAGAATGGCATTGTAGCATGTATATTATCATATGTGAAATGAATCACCAGTCCAGGTTCAACACATGGTACAGGATGCTTGGGGCTGGTGCATGGGGATGACCTGGAGGGAGGATATGGGGCAGAGGGAGGTGGGAGGGGGGTTCAAGAAAGGGAACACATGTACACCCAGGGCGGATTCGTGTCATTGTATGGCAAAACAACCAATATATTTATGTAAGGTAATTTGCCTCCAATAAAAAAAAATCAAAAAAGAATTAATTAAAAAAATAAATTTAAATGGATCACCAATAAGGACTTACTGTATAGTACAGGGAACTCTTTATATAACAACCTAAATGGGAAAAGAATTTGAAAAAGAATAGATACATGCATATGTACAACTGAATCACTGCTGTACACCGGAAACTATCACAACATTGCTAATCAGCTATACTCCAATATAAAAAAGCTTAAAAACAACAATAAAAAAATAAAGTTAATATGGCTGGATTGATTTTTACATTACCTAAAGTCATGCTAAAACTGAAACTCCAATATTTTGGCCACCTCATGCGACGAGTTGACTCACTGGAAAAGACTCTGATGCTGGGAGGAATTGGGGGCAGGAGGAGATGGGGACGACAGAGAATGAGACGGCTGGATGGCATCACCGACTCGATGGACATGAGTTTGAGTGAACTCCGGGGGTTGGTGATGGACAGGGAGGCCTGGCTTGCTGTGATTCATGGGGTCGCAAAGAGTCGGACACGACTGAGTGACTGAACTCAACTGAAAGTCATTCTTTCTCATAAAGTACAATAGGGTATTGGGAAATGTTAGAATTCATATTCCATGGAAAACACACGAAGAAAAATTTTCTATTTAGGAACCATAATTCACTATGACCTTTTCCCTATGTCCCCTCTTTCCCATCTATTGAATTCATTCAATATGCTTATTTCCTGTTGTCTTCATTATGGTCTACAGTCACTTTAATCCTCTGTTTATCCAATCCTTCATCCTGATTGACTTTATTTTACCACTTTCCTCAGTTGGACTCCATGTGCTATGCTGTACTGTGCTTAGTTGCTGAGTCATGTCCAACTCTTTGCAACCTCATGGACTGTAGCCTGCTATGCTCCTCCGTCCATGGGGATTCTCCATGTGAGAATACTGGAGTGGGTTGCCATGCCCTTCTCCAGGGGATCTTCCTAACCCAGGGATGGAACCCAGGTCTCCCGCATTGCAGGCAGGTTCTTTACCATCTGAGCCACCAGGGAAGCCCAAGAATACTGGAGTGGGTAGCCTATCCATTCTCCAGGGGAATTTCCTGATCCAGGAATCGAACCGGGTTTTCCTGCATTGCAGGCAGATTCTTTACCACCTGAGCTCCCTGGGAAGCCCCTTGGACCCTATGGGGAACCATTTCAACAGTTCTTTACTTAATCCCTATAATTTTTGACCCTCTTGAGTTTATCCCATACTTCTTTGCTGACCGCCAAACCTGGGCAGCCACCATTTGCTCTAGCCTCCATCAAGAATCCCAAGATTGTGAAGTAAAGGCCATACTAACACAACTTAATGAAAATACATGATGCCCTCAACTGGGTCCTTAATACCACTTGGCTGTTAATATTTTATTGGCATCAGGGTGAGATATGGACCTGTGTTCCCAGGAGCTGGAGCAAGCCCTACCAGGTAAGCTGCCTGGAACCATGGAAGGTGCCTGGGGCTGGTAGAGAAGGTAGGTGCTGGGTTGAGCCAGGGACCTGGATTCCTGTGAGCCTGGAGGGAGCTTTCTGTGGAAGCTTCCTGGGGCCATGGGGCCTCTGGAGTAGCCAGTTAGCAGGGTGAGCCTGCCAGGGGCCTGCTGTCACAGGAGATGTCTGTGGCCACTGGAACAAATAATTGCAGGGATAAGATGGGGGTCTGATTTCCCAGGAGCCTACAAGGAGCCCTGCTGTGGAAGTCACCTGGGGTCATTGATGTAGGTAGGTACCAGAGTGAACCAGGGTCTGGATTCACAGAAGCACACCAGAAACCTGTGCCAAGGACATTGTTTGGGGTTGCTGGGCCCACCTGGGGCCATTGGAACCTGTAAGTGTCAGGGCCAGGAGGACTTTAGGTTAGTAGAAACCCACAGGGAGCCGCTGAGGCTGGGGGAGTTGATCTGGTGCTGAGGTGGTCTGTTCTGGGGTCTGCAGTGAAACTGAGCACTCACTTACTCTCCTGCTCTGATGGGAAAGGTGTCTCTCTCTACATTGGGCTACCTGGGCTTGAGGGTGGGGTAGCGGGGGCCTGTGTTCCCACAGGGAGTTCCCCTGTCGAAGGTAAACAGAGCCACGTGAGGTGCTTGGGGCTGCAGGAGTAGGTAGATGCCAGAGTGAGCAGGTTTCTTGATTCATGTGAGACTGCTTGGGGTCTGGTGTCAGGGAGTTGTCTGGGGTCTCCAAGCTGGCCAGAGCTTGGATGAAATTAATTGAGCAGGACTCTGTGGGGCCTTGATTGGGAACAGGATCTTCTCCCATGTCCTCTGCTTTCGCCCCTCTCTGAAGTACCTAAATAATAGTGAGTGAGTGAATGAAAGTCGTCCAGCTGTGTCCAACTCTTTGCGACCACATGGACTATACAGTCCATGGAGTTCTCCAGGCCAGAATACTGGAGTGGGTACCTTCTCCAGTGGATCTTCCCAACCCAGGGATCAAACTCAAGTCTCCCATATTGCAGGCTGATTCTTTACCAGCTGAGCCACAAGGGAAGCCCAGGAATATTGGAGTGGGTAACCTATCCCTTCTCCAGTGGGTCTTCCCAAGCCAGGAATTGAACCAGGGTCTCCTGTATTGCAGGTGGATTCTTTACCAACTGAGCTCTCAGGGAAACCCAAATAATAGTATCTGACATGGTCATCAAGTAGTCAATTTTTAATTGGAGGCTAATTACTTTACAATATTGTAGTGATTTTGCCATACATTGAAATGAATCAGCCATGGCTATACATGTGTTCCCCATCGTGAACCCCTCTCCCAGCTCCCTCCCATCCCATCCCTCTGGTCATTCCAGTGCACCAACCCCGAGCACCCTGTCCCATGCATCGAACCTGGACTGGTGATCCATTTCACATATGATAATATACATCTTTCAGTGTCATTCTCCCAAATCATCCCACCCTTGCCCTCTCCCACAGAGTCCAAAAGACTGTTCTATACTTCTCTGACTCTTGCTGTCTCGCATATAGGGTTAACATTACTATCTTTCTAAATTCCATATATACACGTTAATATACGATATTGATGTTTTTCCTTCTGACTTACTTCCTTCTGTATAATTGGCTCCAGTTTCATCCACCTCATTAGAACTGATTCAAATGTATTCTTTTTAATGGCTGAGTAATATTCCACTGTGTATATGTACCACAGCTTTCTTATTCATTCATCTGCTGATGGACATCTAAGTTGCTTCCATGTCCTGGCTATTATAAACAGTGCTGTGATGAACATTGGGGTACATGTGTCTCTTTCAATTCTGGTTTCCTCAGTGTGGATGCCCAGCAGTGGGATTGCTGGGTTTTATGGCAGTTCTATTTCCAGTGTTTTAAGGAATCTCCACACTGTTCTAGTGGTTGTACTAGTTTGCATTCCCACCAACAGTGTAAGAGGGTTCCCTTTTCTCCAAACCCTCTCCAGCATTTATTGTTTGTAGACTTTTGGATAGTAGCCATTCTGACTGGTGTGAAATGGTACCTCATTGTGGTTTTGATTTGCATTTAATCATGATGGTGTGATCACTCACCTGGAGCCAGACATCTTGGAATGTGAACTCAAGCGGGCCTTAGAGAGCATCACTACGAACAAAGCTAGTGGAGGTGATGGAATTCCAGTTGAGCTATTTCAAATCCTGAAAGATGATGCTGTGAAAGTGCTGCACTCAATATGCCAGCAAATTTGGAAAACTTAGCAGTGGCCACAGGACTGGAAAAGGTCAGTCTTCATTCCAATGCCAAAGAAAGGCAATGCCAAAGAGTGATCAAACTACCGCACAATTGCACTCATCTCACACACTAGTAAAGTCATGCTCAAAATTCTTCAAGTCAGGCTTCAGCAATACATGAATCGTGAACTTCCAGATGTTCAAGCTGGTTTTAGAAAAGGCAGAGGCACCAGAGATCAAATTGCCAACATCCGCTGGATCATGGAGAAAGCAAGAGAGTTCCAGATAAACATCTATTTCTGCTTCATTGATTATGCCAAAGCTTTTGACTGTGTGGATCACAATAAACTGTGGAAAATTCTGAAAGAGATGGGAATACCAGACCACCTGACCTGCCTCTTGAGAAACCTGTATGCAGGTCAGGAAGCAACAGTTAGAACTGGACATGGAACAACAGACTGGTTCCAAATAGGAAAAGGAGTGCATCAAGGTTGTATATTGTCACCCTGCTTATTTAACTTATATGCAGAGTACATCATCAGGAACGCTGGGCTGGAAGAAGCACAAGCTGGAATCAAGATTGCCAGGAGAAATATCAATAACCTCAGATATGCAGATGACACCACCGTATGGCAGAAAGTGAAGAGGAACTCAAAGACCTCTTGATGAAAGTGAAAGAGGAGAGTGAAAAGGTTGGCTTGAAGCTCAACATTCAGAAAACAAAGATCATGGCATCTGGTCCCATCACTTCATGGGAAATAGATAGGGAAACAGTGGAAGCAGTGTCAGACTTTATTATTTTGGGCTCCAAAATCACTGCAGATGCTGATTGCAGCCATGAAATTAAAAGACGCTTACTCCTTGGAAGGAACGTTATGACCAACCTAGATAGCATATTAAAAAGCAGAGACATTACTTTGCCAACCAAGGTCCGTCTAGTCAAGGCTATGGTTTTTCCCGTGGTCATGTATGGATATGAGAGTTGGACTGTGAAGAAGGCTGATCGCCAAAGAATTAATGCTTTTGAACTGTGGTGCTGGAGAGTCCCTTGGACTGCAAGGAGATCCAACCAGTCCATTCTAGAAATCAATCCTGGGTGTTCATTGGAAGGACTGATGCTAAAACTGAAACTCCAATACTTAGGCCACCTCATGCGACGAATTGACTCACTGGAAAAGACTCTGATGCTCGAAAGGATTGGGGGTAGGAGACGGGGACGACGGAGAATGAGATGGCTGGCTGGCATCACCAATTTGATGGACATGAGTTTGAGTGAACTCCGGGAGTTGGTGATGGACAGGGAGGCCTGACGTGCTGTGATTCACGGGGTCGCAAAGAATCAGACACGACTGAGCGACTGAACTAAACTGATAATGAGTGATGTTGAGCATCTTTTCATGTGTTTGTTAGCCATCTGTATGTCTGCTCTGGAGAAATGTCTGTTTAGTTCCTTGGCCCATTTTTTGATTGGGTCATTTATTTTTCTAGAATTGAGCTGCAGGAGTTGCTTGTATATTTTTGAGATTAATTCTTTGTCAGTTGCCTCATTTGCTATTATTTTCTCCCATTCTGAAGGCTGTCTTTTCACCTTGCTTATAGTTTCCTTCGTTGTGGAAAAGCTTTTAAGTTTAATTAGGTCCCATTTGTTGACTTTTGCTTTTATTTCCATTACTCTGGGTGGTGGGTCATAGAGGATCCTGCTGTGATTTATGTCGGAGAGTGTTTTGCCTATATTTTCCTCTAGGAGTTTTATAGTTTCTACTCTTATGTTTAGATCTTTAGTCCATTTTGAATTTATTTTTGTGTATGGTGTTAGGGAGTGTTCTAGTTTCATTCTTTTACAAGTGGCTGACTAGTTTTCCCAGAACCACTTGTTAAAGAGATTGTCTTTTCTCCATTGTATATTCTTGCCTCCTTTGTCAAAGATAAGGTCTCCATAGGTGTGTGGATTTATCTCTGGGCTTCCTATTTTGTTCCATTGATCTACATTTCTCTCTTTGTGCCAGTACCATACTGTCTTGATGACTGTGGCTTTGTAGCATAGCCTGAATTCAGGCAGGTTGATTCCTCCGGTTCCATTCTTCTTTCTCATGATTGCTTTGGCTATTCGAGGTTTTTCGTATTTCCATACAAATTGTCAAATTATTTGTTCCAGTTCTGTGAAAAATACCTTTGGTAGCTTGATAGGGATTGCATTGAATCTATAGATTGCTTTGGGTCGTATACTCATTTTCACTATGTTGATTCTTCCGATTCATGAACATGGTATATTTCTCCATCTTTTTGTGTACTCTGATTTCTTTTGCCAGTATTTTATAGTTTTCTATATATAGGTCGTTTTTCTTTAGGTAGATGTATTCCTAAGTATTTTATTCTTTTTGTTGCAATGGTGAATGGAATTGTTTCCTTAATTTCTCTTTCTGTTTTCTCATTGTTAGTGTATAGGAATTCAAGGGATTTCTGTGTGTTAATTTTATATCCTGCAACTTTACTATGTTCATTGATTAGGTCTAGTAATTTTCTGGTGGAGTCGTTAGGGTTTTCTATGTAGAGGATCATGTCATCTGCAAACAGTGAGAGTTTTACTTCTTTTCCAATCTGGATTCCTTTTTTTTTTTTTTTCTGCTCTGATTGCTGTGGTCAAAACTTTCAAAACTATGTTGAATAATAGTGGTGAGAGTGGGCACCCTTGTCTTGTTCCTGACTTTAGGGGAAATGCTTTCAATTTTTCACCATTGAGGATAATGTTTGCTGTAGGTTTGTCATATATAGCTTTTATTATGTTGAGGTATGTTCCTTCTATGCCTGCTTTCTGGAGGGTTTTTTATCATAAATGGATGCTGAATTTTTTCAAAGGCTTTCTCTGCATCTATTGAGAAAATCATATGGTTTTTATCTTTCAATTTGTTAATGTGGTGTATTACATTGATTGATTTGCAGATATTGAATACTCCTTATATCCCTGGGTTAGAGCCCACTTGATCATGACGTATGATCTTTTTAATATGTTGTTGGATTCTGTTTGCTAGAATTTTGTTAAGGATTTTTGCATCTATGTTCATCACTGATATTGGCCTGTAGTTTTCTTTGATTGTGGCATCTTGGTCTGGTTTTGGTATTCGGGTGATGTTGGCCTCATAGAATGAGTTTGGAAGTTTACCTTCATCTTCAATTTTCTGGAAGAGTTTGAGTAGGATAGGTGTTAGGTCTTCTCCCAGTTTTTGGTAGAATTCATCTGTGAAGCTGTCTGGTCCTGCGCTTTAGTTTGCTGAAAGATTTCTGATTATAGTTTCGATTTCTGTGCTTGTGATAGGTCTGTTAAGATTTTCTATTTCTTCCTGGTTCAGTTTTGGAAAGTTGTACTTTTCTAAAAATTTGTCCATTTCTTCCAAGTTGTCCATTTTATTTGTATATAGTTGCTGATAATAGTCTCTTATGATCATTTGCATTTCTGTGTTGTCTGTTGTGATTTTTCCATTTTCATTTCTAATTTTGTTGATTTGATTCTTCTCCCTTTTTTGATTTCTTCTGTGATTTGTTGTTTATTCAGCAGTGTGTTGTTCAGCCTCCATATGGTGGAATTTTTAATAGTTTTTCTCCTGTAATTGAGATCTAATCTCCTGCATTGTGGTCAGAAAAGATGCTTGGAATGATTTCGAGTTTTTTGAAATTACCAAGGCTAGATTTATGTTCCAGGATGTGATCTATCCTGAAGAAGGTTTCATGTGCGCTTGAGAAAAAGGTGAAATTCATTGTTGGGGTGAAATGTCTTATAGATATCAATTAGGTCTAACTGGTCTATTGTATCATTTAATGTTTGTGTTTCCTTGTGAATTTTCTGTTTAGTTGACCTATCCATAGGTGTGAGTGGGGTATTAAAGTCTCCCACTATTCTCGTGTTATTGTTAATTTCCCCTTTCATACTTGTTAGCAATTGCCTTACATATTGCAGTGCTCCTACGTTGGGTGCATATATATTTATAATTGTTATGTTGTCTTCTTGGATTGATCCTTTGATCATTATGTAGTGTCTTTCTTTGTCTCTTTCCACAGTCTTTATTTCAAAGTCTATTTTATGTGATATGAGTATTGCTTCTCCTGATTTCTTTTGGTCTCTATTTGCGTGGAATATATTTTTCAGCCCTTCACTTTCAGTCTGTATTTGTCCCTCGTTTTGTGGTGGGTCTCTTGTAGTCAACAAATATAGGGGTCTTGTTTTTGTATCCATTCAGCCAGTCTTTGTCTTTTGGTTGGGGCATTCAACCCATTTATATTTAAGGTAATTATTGATAAGTATGATCCTGTTGCCATTTACTTTCTTGTTTTGGGTTCGAGTTTATACACCCTTTCTGTGTTTCCTGTCTAGAGAAGATCCTTTAGCATTTGTTGGAGAGCTGGTTTGGTGGTGCTGAATTCTCTCAGCTTTTGCTTATTTGTAAAACTTTTGATTTGTTCTTCCCATTTGAATGAGATCCTTGCTGGGTACAGTAATCTGGGTTGTAAGTTTTTCTCTTTCATCACTTTGAGTATATCCTGGCATTCCCTTCTGGCCTGAAAAGTTTCTATTGAAAGATTAGCTGTTATCCTTATGGGGATCCCCTTGTGTGTTATTTGTTGTTTTTCCCTTGCTGCTTTTAATATTTGTTCTTTGTGTTTAATCTTTGTTCATTTGATTAATATGTGTCTTTGAGTATTTTGCCTTGGGTTTATCCTGTTTGGGACTCTCTGTGTTTCTTGGACTTGGGTGACTATTTCCTTCCCCATTTTAGGGAAGTTTTCAACTATTATCTCCTCGAGTATTTTCTCATGGTCTTTCTTTTTGTCTTCCTCTTCTGGGACTCCTATGATTTGAATGTTGTGGCGTTTAACATGTCCCAGAGGTCTCTGAGGTTGTCCTCATTTCTTTTAATTCTTTTTTCCTCTCTGCTTCATTTATTTCTACCATTCTATCTTCTACCTCAGTTATCTTATCATCTGCCTCTGTTATTCTACTGTTGGTTCCCTCCAGAGTGTTTTTGATGTCATTTATTGCATTATTTATTCATTATATATTGACTCTTTTTAATTTGTTCTAGGTCCTTGTTAAACATTGCTTGCATGTTCTCAATCCTTGTCTCCAGGCTATTTATCTGTAACTCCATTTTGTTTTCAAGATTTTGAATCATTTTTACTATCATTATTCTGAATTCTTTTTCAGGTGGATTCTCTGTCTCTTCCTCTTTTGTTTGGTTTGGTGGGCATTTATCCTGTTTCTTTACCTGCTGAGTATTTCTCTGCCTTTTCATCTTGTTTAGATTGCTGTGTTTGGGGTGGCCTTTCTGTATTCTGGCAGTTTGTGGTTCCTCTTTATTGTGGAGTTTCCTTGCTGTGGGTGGGGTTGGACAGGTGGCTTGTCAAGTTTCCTGGTTAGGGCAGCTTGTGTCGGTGTTCTGGTGGGTGGAGCTGGATTTTTCTCTCTGGAGTGCAATGAAGTGTCCAGTAGTGAGTTTTGAGGTGTCAGTGGGTTTGGAGTGACTTTGGGCAGCCTGTATATTGAAGCTCAGGGCTATGTTCCTGTGTATCTGGGGAATTTGCATGGTATGTCTTGCTCTGGAACTTATTGCCTCTTGGGTGGTGCTTGGTTTCAGTGTAGGTATGGAGGCTTTTGGATGAGCTCTTATTGATTAATGTTCCCTGGAGTCAGGAGTTCTCTGGTGTTCTCAGGTTTTGAACTTAATCCTCCTGACTCTGGATTTCAGTCTTATTCTTACAGTAGCCTCAAGACTTATCCATCTGGAGCAGCGGCTGTAGAGAATGCCCCCGGCCCCTCCAGCCTCTCTTCCTTAGCTTCCTCCCGCTGCTGTTGTTGTTGCTGCTGCTGCTGGATGAGGCTGAAGTCGGAGCGGCTAAGCTAGGCTCTGATGGCCATGGGGATCAGCCTTGCCTTTATCAGTACCACGGGTGAGGGATGGTTTTGAATGGCATCCCATGGACAGAGGAGCCTGGTGGGCTACAGTGCAGGGTGTTTCAAAGAGTCTGACATAACTGAGCAATTGAGCACACAACACAATTCCTTCTAATCTTAATTCTACCCCCACCCATTCTAATGAAGCATCTTTGTCAATGAGTTCCTAATTTCAAATTCAACAGGCTTTCCTAGATCATCATTGTCACCCAAGCATTTTACATCATTAATCCCCTACCTTGGCTTCCATATCACTACACTCTCTCACTTATTGCTCTTTATTTGATGTTTTCTATTGCAGTCTTTGAGGTAGGTGTCCCTGAGGACTTAGTCTTTGTTCCTTTCCTCTTCCTTCCTTATACTTTCACAATTATTAACCACCATCACAGCTTTGAGTAACTCTAACATCCATGTCTCTATCCTAGCTAACTCCAAATCTTCTATTATCTAGCAGTGATTCCTATCTAGATATCCCACAGACCCCACAAACAGTAAAAACAAGACAAAATAAACATTTTTTTCCTTTCCCTTCTTTATCTGAAGAGAGTCTTTCCTCCTATTGACTTCCTTATTTAGGTCCATAATCTTCCTTAAATTTTCTCTTCCACTCTTGATCTCTCCCTCATATAACCAAAATATCTCTGATATTTAAAATGTTAGTGCCTTTCATTAGAATGTAAGTCTGAGGAGGGCAGGGCGTGACTTTTTCTCCACTTTATTTCTAGAGGCTGACAGATTAATGCTCAATAAATTTATGTTGATTATCTGCACAAATGAATGTATTCATCTATCTAATCTATTCATCCATCTCTTTAGGTAAATGAATAATTCACTAGCTGAATAGCTAAAAAAAATCATCTGCTCTTCTTTCTTTCCCAAAACAACCAGTTTGTTTCTGTCTCATATTATATCTTGCCTGGATCACTGGGCCAGCCTTCTAATTCAACTCTTCACCTCTAGGTCTGCTCTCCAGAGGACACAGGTATGAGAGGAATATTCCTAATGGGCAGCTCTAATTATTTTCTCCCTCCTGTCTAAAAAATTTCAGTATATCTATATCTCCATCTAAGCAAACTAAAACTCCTTAGAATGTATCCCAGGGTATTCACAATTTGTCTATTTACATCATCCATGCTCTCAGCCCCTGCTTCTCAAATCTGACTTCATGTAAGAACTGTCTGGGGAGCTTATAAAAATACTGATGCTTGGGGCTCACCACAAACCAATTAAATTGGAATTTCTGGATTGGCACAGGCATCTATAATTGTAAAAACTCTCCAGGTGATTCTAACATGCACCTGGGATTGAGAACTTCTTTAAGCCAACTGCACTAATTTTTGTTTCCTAAATTTGACCCACATATCTAGCTTCTCAGCTATTGGTCATGCTTTCTCTTTGAAAACTATTTTAAAAGATATAATTAATATACAATAAAATGAAGAAATTTTAAGTATTTAGTTTTATCTTGAAAATTCTAGACATCCATATAACTGCCACACAAAATAAGAACATTTTTATCACTCCAGAAAGTTCTTTTGTGCCCCTCTGCAATTAGTTCCCTCCCCCCACTCTGAAACTACTTCTAGATTTCTAAAAATATAGATTAATTTTGCCTATTGTTAGACTTCATATAATTGAAACCACATGATGTATACCATATTTTGTCTGGTTTCTTTCCCTCAAAAAAGTGTCTTTACAATACATTATTGTAAGTCCAGTAATTGCTTCTTCTTTTATTGCTGGGTTGTATTCCATTGTATGAATATACAACAGTTGTTTATTCATTTCTTGATTAAAGGACATTGGTCTGTTTTGATATATTCATTATTTTAAGCCCTACCAATCATTCAAGGCCCAGTTCAATTTTTTTATAGTCTTTATTATGATTTTAGCAGCTGCATAGACCTGATTTTCTGTAATAGGCCTATTTCAAATGTCTCTACCATATTCCCAGTTTTTAATTCATAAAGTACTGTCATCATATTGATCCATTTCCACCACTCTGACCCTGTTCAAATTCTAACTTTATCATGAAATCTATATTCATTCCCTGGTTGTAAGTGACCTATTTTCACTGAACTCTCATAGCGTTTTGTGCTATCTGAAAGAGTGTAAAATATATGAGTCAAATAGAACTGGGTTTAAAATACGTCTTTATCACAAACTAGTTGATTTTATGTAACTTAGTATGTTTGTTTTCTATTCTTGCAGTAACAAATTTCCACTAATTTAATGGCTTAATGGGCTTTTCTTGTGGCTCAGCTGGTAAAGAATCCACCTGCAATGCAGGAGACCTAGGTTTGGACATGACTGAGCAACTTTCACTTACTTTCACTTTCACTTTAGTGGCATAATACAATACAAAGATATTGTTATACAGTTCTGGGAGACAGAAGTATGACATCAGCATCCCTGAGCTAAGATTAAGATGTGAGTGGGGCTTTGTTCCTTTCTGTAGGCTGAGATGAAGGATCTGTGCCATTTCCCTTCTAGCTGCCCATATTTCTTAGTTTATGCCCCCTTCCTCCATCTGCAAAACCAACAAT
The DNA here is from genome assembly GCF_049115385.1 of Moschus berezovskii. Lineage (NCBI taxonomy): Eukaryota > Metazoa > Chordata > Mammalia > Artiodactyla > Moschidae > Moschus > Moschus berezovskii. The sequence goes on from NC_142488.1 coordinate 106,861,772, forward strand.
GACAAGTTGAGTCCTTCTCACATATCACTTTGACCTTTTATTTTGCTTCTCTCTTCCACTTTTAAGGACCCTCTTGATTACATTGGAGCTACCCAGATAACTCCCTATTTTAAGGCAAAATTAGGTTGCTTAACAACCTAATTCCATCTTAATAATAATCCTTAATATCTCCTTGCCATGTAACATAGTACATTCACAGATAGCAGAGATTAGGATATGAACATCTTCGGAAGGGAGGCATTATTTTGCCTACCACAGTCAATCCTTGAGTTTCAGTTTCTTCATCTAAAAAATGAGAATACTACCTACGTCATAGGATTCTAGTGAAGATTAAATTAAATGAGTTCATATGTCTAGATTGCCTAGCATAGTTCCTAGAAAAAACTGACAGTATCAGCTCAATGGGTAAAGAATCTGCCTGCAATGCAGGAGATACAGGAGATGCAGGTTCCATCCCTGGGTCAGGAGTATCCATCCCCTGGAGAAGGAAATGACAACCCACTCCAGTATTCTTGCCTGGGAAATCCCATGGACAGAAGAGCCTGGTAGGCTACAATCCATGGGGTTGCAAAGAGTCAGGTATGACTGAGAGACTAAGCATGCCCATGCTTGATCATTCATTAAACAAACATTGATCTCCTACTATGTGTTAAGCACAGTTGCTTATGCTGGTGATACAGTAATAAACAAAACAGACCAAGTATCTATTTCATGTTTACATTCTCATTGGAGGAGACACTTAATAAACAATTAAACATGCATCTGAATAAAATTTCATAAAATGTTAAATGTGGTGGAGAAAAATCAGAGTACAGAGACAGTGATTCATGGATATATTACTTTCTATCAGTTGATTATAGATAACCTCTTGGGTAAGGTAATATTTGAGCAAAGTTATAAAAAAGGTGAGGGGATGAACCACAGAGATATCTGAGGAATGAAAATTGTAGGCATAAGAAACAACAAAGACCCAGAAGTTGAGCAGGCCATCCCAGTGGGCTGGATTGAAATGATAAAGGAGAAGAAAGGTAGGAGACAAGGTCAAAGAGACAGTGGAAACTACTAGGATTTTTCTACTGTTTTCTGCTTTACAATTCTTTAGGGCTTGAGGGCAATGGACATGAACTTGGGCAAACTTCAGGAGATGGTCAGGGACAGGGAGGTCTAGCATGCTGCAGTACATGGAGTCACAAAAAGTTGGACACAACTGGGTGACTGAACAGCAACAGGGCTTGAGGGCATGGACCTTTGTCTTATTCAGTGTTGTATGCCTCTCAGTTTAGCACAATTGTCAACGCATAGTAACTGCTCAAGGCAACTTTGTTACATCAACTGATCCTTGTACTACTTAATGCCACTTGGTACCCATGTGTGTGCATGCTCAGTTGTGTCTGATTCTTTGTGACCCTAGGAACTGTAGCCCACCAGGCTCTTCTGTCCTTGGGATTCCCAGGCAAGAATACTGGAATGGGTTGCCATTTCTTTCTCCAGGGGATCTTCCCAACCCAGAGATCAAACCTGTATCTCCTGCATTGTCAGGTGTATTCTTTGCCACTGCATCATCTGGAAAGCCCCCTAAGTACACTCTACCTTGATATTATAACCAATCTTGCTTCTTTGATTAATGTTTGTAAGATATCTTTTTCTATCCTTTTCATTTAAACCCACATATAACGTTGCCTTTGAAGTGGGTTTCTCATAAACAGCATAAAATTTGGTTCTTTTTTTTTAATCCACTTTACCAATCTTTGTCTTCTAATTGGTGTCATTAGTCTTTACAGTGTATGCAATTATTGATTTGATAAAATTTAAATATGCCATTTTATTTTCTGTTTTCTGTTTTTTCTCTTTGTTTTCATTTCTCTGTTTTTCCCCCCATCTTCCTACGGGTTGCATCAACACTTTTAGAAATCCATTTTGATGTATCTATTGTTTTATCTTTGTATAAATATAGCTTTTTAATAGTAGTTTCTCAAGGTATCCTTGGTGGCTCAGATGGTAAAAAATCTCCCTGCAATGTGGGAGATCTGGGTTTGAGCCCTGGGTTGAGAAGAACCCCTGGAGAAGAAAGTGGCAACCCACTCCATTATTCCTGCCTAGAGAATCTCATGGACAGAGGAGCCTGACAGGCTCCAGTCTATGGGAGTGCAGAATTGGACATGACTGAAGGACTAAGCACAGTAAGGTATATGTTGTTGTTGTTCAGTCCTAAGTTATGTCTGACTCTTTGTGACCCCATGGACTGAAGAACGCCAGGCTCCTCTGTTTTCTACTATCTCCTGGAGTTTGCTCAAACTCATGTCCATTGAGTTGGTGATGCCATCCAACCATCTCCTCCTCTGCCACCCCCTTCACCTTTTGCCTTCAATCTTTCCCAGCATCGGGGACTTTTCCAATGAGTCAGTTCCAGTCTTGGAAAGAGTTGCCAATATTCATTATTTCCATTTCTTCTGGTCTCATCCTCTTATAAACCAACTCTAATCAGGTTTTTGTTGCCACCACGAACTGAAATTATTCTCATCAGAATGCCAGTGACCTCCACAGCTGAAAAGCAATAGTCATTTTTATCCTTCATCTCACTTGGCTATCAGCAGCATTGATCAGCTGATCACTACCTTTCCTTGGGATACTCTTTACATTGGCTTCCAGAACACCACCCTTTTCTGGTTTTATTTCCCTGTAAAAGTTGCTTCTACTTCATTTTTCTTATTGGTTCTTTCCCATCTATCCTGTCTTTCAACATTGAAGTGATACTCTACTTTTCAGTGGCTCTGTCCTCATATCTTTTATCTCCTCTGTTCTCACTTTCTTGGTGATCTAATCCCTTATCGTAGCTTCAAATTTCATTTATCTGTTGCTAGCTTCTAAGTTTATCTTGGTCCCAGATCTCTCCACAAAACTCCAACCCCAAATATACCCAATGGCCTACTCAAGGCCTCCACTTGGATATACAATAGACATCTCAGAGTCAACATATCAAAAACCAAATTCATGATCTTCCATTCCTACCTCTGCTAGTCTTGCTCCTCCCACAATTCTTCCCATTTCAGTTAATAGCAGCTCGATTTTTCTAGTCATGAAGCTTTGACCTATTTCTTTCACTAAACATTTCACAGCTGATCTGTTAGAAATCATATCGACTCTTCCCTTAAAATGCATCCAGAATCTGACTACTTCTCACTGCTTCTACTGCTGCCTCCCTGGTCCACTATCTCTTGGCTAAGTTATAATATTCTTTTAACTCATATAGCACAATATAGCTTGTTCTCCACACAACTTCCTGAGTGATCTTTTTAAAATATTAAATCAGACCACGTCACTTCTCACAACCCTCTAATAGTTTCTTATCTCATTTAGCATGAAAGTCAAAGTTCTTACAATGGTCTACAATGCCTTATATATGTCTTCCAACTTCACTACTTCTTTAATTGTATCTCCCCTATTCCCTTCCCTTGTTCACTTTGCCCAGCCACAATGGACTCTGTGCTAGGGATCCCCAACCTTCGGGACCTATCTCTGATGATCTGAAGTGGGCCTGATATAACAATAATAGAAATAAAGTGCACAATAAATGTGCACTTGAGTCATCCTGAAACCATCCCCCACACACCCACTATCTTCCACAAAACTGGGCCCTGGTGCCAAAAAGTTTGGGGACCACTGCTCTATGCTCTTGTTTGGATTCCCCAGGAATAATTTTGCTTTAGAATCTTTGCACCTACTATTCTCTTCACTTAGAACACTGAGATACCTACCTGGTTCATTCTGTCTTTTATAATTTTATCTCCTCTTGGCTTTCCCTCTGACTCTCCCCTGCTCTATGTATCTTCCTGGGATTCATCATATTATAATGACTGATATAGCTTATTCATTTTGTTTTATGCCAGTCTTCCCCCACCTAGAATAGAAGTTCCGTGAGGGCAAGGATTGTTGTCTGTGTTATTAACTGTGCTGTGCCTTCAATGCCTAGAACATTGCTTTATATATAAAATACTGAACAAATATTTGTTCAATGAATGAAGGTATTAATTCCCTGGAATTTGAATATACTCAGAAATGTATCTGTTGCATTAGTTCAGGTGTATTGAAGGGGTTTTTGTTTTTTTGCTTTTTAAACTCAGGAAAGTGACTTTATGGGTTAAGAAACTGTTATAGTGCTTTGGAAGAAAGCCCATGAGGAAGATTTGAAGCAATTACAAGGTGTTGAGGGTGTCAGGAGTGATTTGTGGAGAGTATCTATGAATTGATTAGAGGACTGGTCTCCACAATATCCAAATCAGAATGTCCATGATTGTGTGATAAGGTCTTTTGCTGAGACATGTCACTAAAAGAACAGCTTCAAAGTGGAAAAGAAGTGTGTAGAAGATCCTTACTGGAACATGATGAATGTGTGTAATTGTTGCCTTAGCTCTTGTGGCAAAATAGCTATAATAAGTTCCTAATGTCCAGAAGAAGCAAATTCTCTCTTTGGCCTTGTTTAACTTGTGTTAAGGTCTCTCCATGAGACTAAAGCATGTGGGAGATAGATACTCCAAAGTTCCTAGAGAAGCAGGAGCACTTTGGGGAATATTAAGGCTATTTTTCATTAAATTTTTTTTGCCAGTTACTGTCTAAAAATGGTTCTTGATGGAAGTAGCTACACACATGCATTGTACTTTAATGAGTTTTGATGAGACATTTAAATTGTTGCATTATAGTCAAACCCTCTTAAAATGGAAGCCTGTTGTTAAAATGTGCAGAACTGGTACTGTCTGTTGTTTACAGATTTTTTTGATTAATATTTATATAAAGTTAATATTTGATGCTTATTTTCTGCCACTAGCAAATAGGGATAGCTAGTGATTTCTACAAAAGCATTCTCGAGAGGCCAGTTCTCTGTGTGAGTCAACTCTCTGTGTGAGTTACAGTGTGCCTGTTTTTATCTTCCTAAGGGATGCAACCTAAAACCTCACTACAATTTGAGGTATTTTATGGAAAAGAGGTAGAGAGATTTGTGTATCAGTTGGGATTCCAGCAAGAAATGGAACATATACTCAGTCAGGATTTTGAATAAAATGTAATAAAAGGTCTATATTAGAGGTGTAGACATGGCTAAGGGAACCAAGAAGGGATGGTGAGGTACCCAGTGACTAACAACAGTGGGAAGCTCCCATCCCTCAGGCCAGGGAGAGCTAGTATCTGCAGAGGGGGTTGAGGAGCACCAGGCACGAGCTGGAGACACAAGGGAACACAGCTACTGCTGGTACAACACCTGGGGCAGAGAAAGGATTTTAAGGAATTTGGGAAGGTGGTGCAGAAGGAGAATAACCAATACATCTGTAAGTCAGCTCTCTGGGAAAGTGGTTTTTTAATACCCCAGGAGCCTTGCACAGGGAAGCATGCATGAGTTAACATTGTAGTCAGGCTTGACTAGTGATGTGAAAGTTCATATATTCTGTCCTTCCCCACAGTTCTTAACCCAGTAATCTTGAAGTCCAAGCTACTTATAGGATGATCCACCATATATTTGTCACCAAAAGCCAGACCATACAAGTCAAGCCTGGCTATGTGTTTCTTTACTGAAATATAAAGCCTTCAATTATTAGGCATTTTATAACAGCACTTTTCTCATCAACAGAAAGCTGCAAAGAATGGTAGAAATAGCACTAATTTCAGATTGTAAAGTCAGTCCCACCTATAACTGGTTGAATAACCTTAAATCCATTTTCTTTCCCTGTGGCTAGGCTTCCTCATCATTAAAATAAGAGAAAGGGCTGAACCAGTGATTTTAAAGGTCTCATTTTAGCTCTAAGATCATGGCATCCAAAACCATCACTTCATGGCAACAATGAAGTGGAAACAATAGAAACAGTGACAGACTTTATTTTGGGGAGCTCCAAAATCACTGCAGATGGTCACTGCAGCCATGAAATTAAAAGACACTTGCTCCTGGGGAAAAAAGTTATGACTAACCTAGATAGCATATTAAAAAGCAGAGATATTACTTTGGCAACAAAGGTTAGTTAGTTCAGTCGCTCAGTCGTGTCCGACTCTTTGCGACCCCATGAGTCACAACACGCCAGGCCTCCCTGTCCATCACCAACTACCGGAGTTCACTGAAACTCATATCCATCGAGTCGGTGATGCCATCCAGCCATCTCATTCTCTGTCGTCCCCGTCTCCTCCCACCCCCAATCCCTGCCAGCATCAGACTCTTTTCCAGTGAGTCAACTCGTCGCATGAGGTGGCCAAAGTATTGGAGTTTCAGCTTTAGCATCAGTCTTTCCAGTGAACACCCAGGATTGATGTCCTTTAGAATGGACTGGTTGGATCTCCTTACAGTCCAAGGGACTCTCAAGAGTCTTCTCCAGCACCACAGTTCAAAAGCATCAATTCTTCAGCGATCAGCCTTCTTCACAGTCCAACTCTCACATCCATACATGACCACCGAAAAAACCATAGCCTTGACTAGACGGACCTTTGTTGGCAAAGTAATGTCTCTGCTTTTTAGTATGCTATCTGGGTTGGTCATAACTTTCCTTCCAAAGACTAAGCGTCTTTTAATTTCATGGCTGCAATCAGCATCTGCAGTGATTTTGGAGCCCAAAAAAATAAAGTATGACACTCTTTTCACTGTTTCCCCATCTATTTGCCATGAAGTGATGGAAAATTCTGAAAGAGATGGGAATAACAGATCACCTGACCTGCCTCTTGAGAAACCTGTATGCAGGTCAGTAAGCAACACTTAGAACTGGACATGGAACAACAGACTGGTTCCAAATAGGAAAAGGAGCACGTCAAGGTTGTATATTGTCACCCTGCTTATTTAACTTATATGCAGAGTACATCATGAGGAACGCTGGGCTGGAAGAAGCACAAGCTGGAATCAAGATTGCCAGGAGAAATATCAATAACCTCAGATATGCAGATGACACCACCCTTATGGCAGAAAGTGAAGAGGAACTCAAAGGCCTCTTGATGAAAGTGAAAGAGGAGAATGAAAATGTTGGCTTGAAGCTCAACATTCAGAAAACAAAGATCATGGCATCTGGTCCCATCACTTCATGGGAAATAGATGGAGAAACAGTGGAAAAAGTGTCAGACTTTATTTTTTTGGTCTCCAAAATCACTGCGGATGCTGATTGCAGCCATGAAATTAAAAGACGCTTACTCCTTGGAAGGAAAGTTATGACCAACCTAGATAGCATATTTAAAAGCAGAGACATTACTTTGCCAACCAAGGTCCGTCTAGTCAAGGCTATGGTTTTTCCCATGGTCATGTATGGATGTGAGAGTTGGACTGTGAAGAAAGCTGATCGCCGAAGAATTGATGCTTTTGAACTGTGGTGCTGGAGAAGACTCTTGAGAGTCCCTTGGACTGCAAGGAGATCCAACCAGTCCATTCTAAAGGAGATCAATCCTGGGTGTTCAATGGAAGGACTGATGCTAAAGCTGAAACTCCAATACTTTGGCCACCTCATGCGACGAGTTGACTCACTGGAAAAGAGTCTGATGCTGGGAGGGATTGGGGGTGGGAGGAGAAGGGGACGACAGAGAATGAGATGACTGGATGGCATCACCAACTCGATGGACATGAGTTTGAGTGAACTCTGGGAGTTGGTGATGGACAGGGAGGCCTGGCGTGCTATGGTTCATGGGGTCGCAAAGAGTCGGACACGACTAAGCAACTGAACTGAACTGATGGGACCAGATGCCATAATCTTTGTTTTCTGAATGTTGAGCTTCAAGCCAACCTTTTCACTCTCCTCTTTCACTTTCATCAAGAGACTTTTGAGTTCTTCTTCACTTTCTGCCATAGGGTGGTGTTCTCTGCATATCTGAGGTTATTGATATTTCTCCCAGAAATCTTGATTCCAGCTTGTGCTTCTTCCAGGACAGCGTTCCTCATGATGTACTCTGCATATAAGTTAAATAAGCAGGGTGACAATATACAGCCTTGATGTACTCCTTTTCCTATTTGGAACCAGTCTGTTGTTCCATGTCCAGTGCTGACTGTTGCTTCCTGACCTGCATACAGGTTTCTCAAGAGGCAGGTCAGGTGGTCTGGTATTCCCATCCCTTTGAATTTTCCACAGTTTATTGTGATCCACACAGTCAAAGGCTTTGGCATAGTCAATGAAGCAGAAATAGATGTTTTTCTGGAACTCTCTTGCTTTCTCCATGATCCAGCGGATATTGGCAATTTGATCTCTCATGCCTCTGCCTTTTCTAAAACCTGCTTGACCATCTGAGAGTTCACATATTGCTGAAGCCTGGCTTGGAGAATTTTGAGCATGACTTTACTAGCGTGTGAGATGAGTGCAATTGTGCGGTAGTTTGAGCATTCTTTGGCATTGCCTTTCTTTGGGATTAGAACGCGAGAGACTCCAGCTCCGGTAGTGCAGACGCGAGAGGCGCCAGCTCTGGCGGTGCAGACGCTAGAGGCACTGGCTCCGGCGGCACAACCGACCATGGGCAGAGGCGCAACCGAGAAGGGCTACCCCATGCCCGAGGCCAGGGCCGGCGGCTGAGAGAAGCTGCCCCACGTCCAGTAGGTGGTGGCTGCATGGGCGCAGGATGGCCAAGAGTAGCTACTCCATGTTCAAGGTCAGGAGGGGCAGCCTTGAGGAGATACCCCTCGTCAAAGGTAAGGTGCAGCAGGTGCGCTTTGCTGGAGCAGCTGTGAAGAGATATCCCACGACCAAGGTAAGAGAAACCCAAATAAGACTGTTGTTATTGGGAAGGGGCATCACAGGGCAGACACACTGAAATCATAATCACAGAAAACTAGTCGATCTGAACACATGGACCACAGCCGAATGTGGTCCACTGGAGAAGGGAATGGCAAACCGCTTCAGTATACTTGCCTTGAGAACCCCATGAACGGTATCAGAAGGCAAAATGATAGGATACTGAATGAGGAATTCCCCAGGTCGGTAGGTGCCCAGTATGCTACTGGAGATCAGTGGAGAAATAACTCCAGAAGGAATGAAGGGATGGAGCAAAAGCAAAACCAATACCCAGTTGTGGATGTGACTGGTGATAGAAGCAAGGTCCGATGCTGTAAAGAGCAGTATTGCATAGGAACCTGGAATGTTAGGTCCATGGATCAAGGCAAATTGGAAGTGGTCAAAGAGCAGATGGCAAGAGTGAACATCGACATTCTAGGGATCAGTGAACTAAAATGGACTGGAATGTGTGAATTTAACTCAGATAACCATTATATCTACTACTGTGGGCAGGAATCCCTTAGCAGAAATGGAGTAGCCATCATGGTCAACAAAAGAGTCCAAAATGCAGTACTTGGATGCAATCTTAAAAACGACAGAATGATTTCTGTTTGTTTCCAAGGCACACCATTCAATATTACAGTAATCCAAGCCTATGCCCCAACCAGTAATGCTGAAGAAGCTGAAGTTGAACAGTTCTATGAAGACCTACAAGACCTTTTAGAACTAACACCCAAAAACGATGTCCTTTTCATTATAGGGGACTGGAATGCAAAAGTAGGAAGTCAAGAAACACCTGGATTAACAGGCAAATTTGGCCTTGGAGCACGGAATGAAGCAGGGCAAAACTAATAGAGTTTTGCCAAAAGAACGCACTGGTCATAGCAAACACCCTCTTTCTGACAACACAAGAGAATACTCTACACATGGACATCACCAGATGGTCAACACTGAAATCAGATTGATTATATTCTTTGCAGCCAAAGATGGAGAAGCTCTATACAGTTAGCAAAAACAAGACCAGGAGCTGACTGTGGCTCATATCATGAACTCCTTATTGCCAAATTCAGACTGAAATTGAAGAAAGTAGGGAAAACCACTAGACCATTCAGATATGACCTAAGTAAAATCCCTTATGATTATACAGTGGAAGTGAGAAATAGATTTAAGGGACTAGATCTGATAGATAGAGTGCCTGATGAACTCTGGACAGAGGTTCGTGACATTGTACAGGAGACAGGGACCAAGACCATCCCCATGGAAAAAAAAATGCAAACAAGCAAAATGGCTGTCTGAGGAGGCCTTACAAATAGCTGTGAAAAGAAGAGAAGCGAAAAGCAAAGGAGAAAAGGAAAGATATAGGCATCTGAATGCAGAGTTCCAAAGAATAGCAAGGAGAGATAAGAAAACCTTCCTCAGCGATCAATGCAATGAAATAGAGGAAAACAACAGAATAGGAAAGACAAGAGATCTCTTCAAGAAAATTAGAGATTCCAAGGGAACATTTCATGCAAAGATGGGCTCGATAAAGGACAGAAATGGTATGGACCTAACAGAAGCAGAAGATATTAAGAAGAGGTGGCAAGAATACACAGAAGAACTGTACAAAAAAGTTCTTCACGACCAAGATAATCATGATAACGTGATCACTGACCTAGAGCCAGACATCTTGGAATGTGAAGTCTAGTGGGCCTTAGAAAGCATCACTACGAACAAAGCTAGTGGAGGTGATGGAATTCCAGTTGAGCTATTTCAAATCTTGAAAGTTGGTGCTGTGAAAGTGCTGCCAACAATGGTACCTCTAGTCAAAGCTATGGTTTTTCCAGTAGTCATGTATGGATGTGAGAGTTGGACTATTAAGAAAGCTGAGTGCTGAAGAATTGATGCTCTTGGACTGTGGTGTTGGAGAAGACTCTTGAGAGTCCCTTGGACAGCAAGGAGATCCAACACTTCCATCCTAAAGGAGATCGATCCTGAGTATTCACTGGAAGGACTGATGCTGAAACTCCAATCTGTTCGCCACCTGATGCGAATAATTGACTCATTTGAAAAGACTCTGATGCTGGGAAAGACCGAAGGCGGGAGGAGAAGGGATGACAGAAGATGAGATGGTTGGATGGCATCACAGATTCAATGGACATGAGTTTAAGTAAACTCTGGCAGTTGGTGATGAACAGGGAAGCCTGGTGTGCTGCAGTCCATGGGGTCGCAAAGAGTCATACATGACTGAGTGACTGAACTGAACTAAATTTGAGCTCTAACATCTTCGCCTTGTGCGCCTGTGCCCTAAATCATTTCCGACTTTTTGTGACCCTATGGACCATAGCCCACCCGGCTCCTCTGTCCATGGGATTCTCCAGGCAAAAATACTGGAGTGGGTTGCTGTGCCCACCTCCAGGGTATCTTCCCAACCCAGGGATCGAACCTGCATCTCTCACATCTCCTGAATTGTCAGGCGGGTTCTTTACCACTAGTGAATGCCACCTAGGGAGCGCCAACATTTTTGGCTTAGAGAAGAGTAATTTCCAGCATCAATGGTACTTCAGCAGTTTTCTTACAGCCTGGACTGTTCTTTCAGCTGTCAGCAGTGAAGTTTCTCAGTTGTGTCCAACTCTTTGCAACCCCATGGACTGTAACCTGCCAGGATCCTCTGTCCATAGGATTTTCCAGGCAAGAATACTGGAGTGGGTTGCCATTTTCTTCTCCAGGGGGTCTTCCCAACCCAGGGATTGAACCCAGGTCTCCCACATTGCAGGCAGACTCTTTAACATCTGAGCCACCAGGGAATCATTCTTCACTCTGTAACAAAAATAACTTAGACAGGGAAAAGGACATTTATAACCTCTCCTTTCCTGTCCCCGAAATGTCACTTCAACATTTTGAAAAGTCAGCATTTATTAAGAAGTTTTAAAATTGTACGGATATTCAAATGTTGATACTATACAAAAAGATATAAACAAAAGTTCAACTTTAGCATGCTTTTTTAAAACTAATTACTTATTTTACAGGAGTATTGATTTGGATTGTTTGGTAAATGTTGGAAATGTCCCATCCTGTAGGACCAGATATCATGAATTATTTCTGGAAAATTGATTCTACTTGTACTTTTATAAATTTATTGTTCTTCTATAAACTGGTTTACATAATAATCCTTATTGAAAAGTGCACTGAGAAATGAACATTGACTTTATATTTTTTACATTATTGTTGATTAAAGTAATACTTTATTCAAATTTTCATAGGTTTCTTTTTTTCTCTTGTATTGAAATATAGTTGATTTACAATACTGTGTTAGTTTCAAGTATACAGCAAAGTGATTCAGCTCTATATGCATGTGTGCTCAGTCGCCTTAGTCGTGTCTGACCCAATTCTTTGTGGCCCTATGTAGCCTGCTAGGTTTCTCTATCCATGGGATTCTCCAGGCAAGAATACTGGAGTGGGCGGCCATGCTATCCTTCAGGGGATCTTCCTGACTCAGGGATTCAATCCTTATCTCTTACATCTCCTGCATTGGTGGGTAGGTTCTTTACCACTAATACCACCTGGGAAGCCCTCAACTATATATATATATGTGTGTGTGTGTGTGTGTGTGTGTGTGTTTGTGATTCTTTTCCATTATAGGTTATGACAAGATAGTGAATATATTTCCCTGTGCTATAAAGTCCTTGTTGTTTATCTATTTTTTGTATAGTAGTTTGTATCTGTTAATCCAATATTGCTAATTTATCCCTCCCCCAAGCACTGATTTTAAATAGTTGAAGGACTGCCACATAAATAAGATTTTCACTAATTCTTGTAGTAGCTCCAGAGGATAAAACTAGAACCAAGAGTGGAAACACAATCTGGTCATTGCCTTACAGACTTAAGGATCAGGTGTCTCTGGCATAAGTATCAGGAAGTTTAAATAATTAACCAATGCATCATACCCCAAGTGCTTTCTGAAAATTTTATGTCACCACCCTCAGATCAAAAGATGTAGACTGAGAGTGTGGCTCAACTATTTCATAACTAAGAAGTGCCTAATCTTATCCTAATTAGTCATCTCTGAACTAGGACTTCACCCTGGCTTGCATGACAAGTTAAAAAGTCATATAGAGAAGACATTTACATGGGCATTTTGATGATGATGCAAAATAAATGATATCATTAACAGTATAGATTTTTTTTCACCAAGCAGTTTTCAAGTATAAGAAGTGTTCTATTTATTTACATGTATTAAAGTTTAAGGGGAAATCCTGTTGGAAAAGAGATTTTTTTCCCTGAGCCTTTTTAAAGAAAAACTAGCAAATCCTTTCTAGAGTATTTTTCTTTTTTTTAAAACATCCTCTTAACTAAAGAGAAACTAAAAGAACTGATATTTACTGAATGCCTCTGTAAAATAATGCTGTAGTATGAGCTTCTAATAAATAAATAAATATCTTAACAATCTTCTACTATTAATATATTTCTCTTTTATTGGTGAAGAGAGTCCTGGTTACAGCCTAAGATTACATAGCTTGTAACTGGTATGTGAATCCAGTGTCTCTAAGGTCATTAGCCTTGGTCTTGTCATTGCTTACTTGAGTTTTTCTGAGACCATATTCAATTGTGTCATAAAGTATATTCCCATATTTTAACACTAAGGTGTTTAGATTTTTCACTTCCCAGGTCTTTTGTCCTTTAAATAGATATCAATCTTTAGCCAGGGCTAAACAAGCTCAAGATTATACTTTAGGGAGTTTCTGCTATCCAGGAAACCTGTAGAAAGCAAGCAGGAAATCTGGGTTCTAACTCTTGACAACTGATACTTATAAAGCTACTGCTGAGTTCAAATAGCAGCACCAAGAAGGCAGTGCTACTTAGTACTTTGGAAAACTTTGAGTAACATATGTATGATCAAGGGTGTTCAGCACAGTGCTGTTTATGATGGCAAAATTTTGTAAACAACTTTCATTATAGTACATCAAATTCAGTCATTAAAATTGATAAAAATAGACCCATATTTATTGACATGGTCATATACTCACAACATATAAAATTTTTTATAATGGAAAATCCTAACATTACCAAATAAAATTCAGTGTTATATTTAAAAAGATAATATATCCCAAATTGTTGTGTTTAGTCGCTAAGTCATGTCCAACTCTTTGCAACCCCATGGACTGTAGTCCACCAGGATCCTCTGTCCATGGGATTTCCCAGGCAAGAATACTGGAGTGGGTTGCCATTTCCTTCTCCAGGGTATTTTTTAGAACCAGGGATTGAATCTGCATCTCCTGCACTGCAGGTGGATTCTTTACGCCCAAGCCACCAGGGTAGCCCATATCCTAAATAGGTTAATTTTATTTCAGAAATGCAGAAGTGGTTTAACACTTTTAAATCCATGAATGTAATTAGCAGCAAAAAAATCAAGGCAAAATTAATATTTTATCTCACTCAACATTTGATAAAGTCCATCAAGACTAAAAAAATAATAAAACTTATGGGAAACTAGGAAGAGAGGAGAAATTGTTTAGACTGATAAGGAAGATATATCAAAAGCCTACAGGAAATATGTTTAACAATAAAATACTGAAAGTCTCTTGCGCTAGTACACACCAAGATTGTGGATGAGACACAGATGCACATTTAACATTGCACCAAAAGTCTTAGCCAATGCAACAAAATAGGGAAAAAATGGTGTAAGGACTGGAAAGAAAGAAATAAAACTGTCATTCACAGATGAGATTGTATATGTAGAGAATCCAAAAGACTGTATAAGCAAGCTATTGCAATTAATAAGTGAATTATTAATGTCATACCACAAGATCAAATATACAACTGCATTTCTATGCCAGAAACAATAATAGAAAATGAACATTTAAAATACCATAAAATAGTACATATCTAGGAAAAATCAAACAAAGTCTATGTCAGATAAATGCACAGTAAACTACAAAGAGTCACCAAGAGATATTAAAAAACCTAAATAGATGGAGGTATATGCCATGCACATAGTTTGTAAGACACTATTGTAACGATTTTTCCAAACTGGCCTATAGATTCTGTAGCAGTCTCAATAAAAACTGCAGCAGGTGTTTTTATGGGAATTGAAATGCTTATTCTAAAGGTTTTATGAAAATGAAAATGACCAAGAATAATCAAGACAAAGAGAATAAAGATAGAGGAAATGGACTGCCTGATAACAAGATATTATAAAGTTACAAGAGTTAAGATAGCATGATGTTGGCACAAAATTAGATAAATAGAGGAATGGAGCAGAATAGAGAGTTTAGAAACCTATTTGCATATATATATATATATAGTTACTTGATGTATGACAAAAGTGGTACTGCAGTGTAACAGGGAATGATGACCTCAAAAAATGGTGCTAGATTCATAGCTTATTTCGTTACACACAGGAAAAAAAGGAACTCTCACCTCCATATATCACCATATATAAATCAATTCAAGATGGACTGCTGATCTAAATGAGAAAGATAAAGCAGTAAAGTGTCTAACAAAAATAGGACGATATCTTTCTGACTTTGGGCAAAGATTTCTTAAACAGGACACAAAAAACTACAAAAGATGCAGTAAAATTGGACACTAAATTGAGATTGGTGTTAATCAAATTCATCATTAAAAGAATGAAAAAACAAGCTACAGATTGGGAGATGTAACCAGAATATCTAAAAAATTGGTGTAACCAGAATATCTAAAGAATTCTACACATTAGCAATGACAGATAACACAATAGACAAAAGGGTAAAATACTTGATCAGATACCTCACAAAAAAGGATAACCAGTGAACTTATGAAAAGCTACTCATCATCATCAATTATCAAAGAATTGCAAGTTGAAAACAGGGTGAGACACAAATATGCATCTGTTTGCATGGCTAAAATGGAAAAGAGAGAGAATAAGTTTTGGTGAGGATGTGAAATGACTAGGATTCCATGAACTGCTGGTGGGAGTGTAAACGTACACAACAACTTTCTAAAATGGCTCATATAGCCTATGACTCAGCAATTGCGTTTTTAAGTATGTTAAGAAAAACATGAATGTAAATACACCAAATATATATACAAGAATACTCGGAAGCAGCATTATTTATAAGAACCAAGAATTGGAAACGTTCCAAATGTTTATCAAGTATGGAATGAATAAATAACGTTGTATACTCACACAATGGACTTCTGTACAATAATAAAGGTGCTTATTGCCACATGCAACCATTTGGATGACTCTTCTAATACAGCCTGAAGGAAGCCAGATATGAAAACAAGTGCATAGTCTATAATTCCACTTATAAAAATTTCAGAAACATAAAAGTAGTGAACCATGAAAGAAGACAGGATAGTGTTTTACTTTTGGCATGGGTGGTGCGGCATTGGGAAGCCAGTAATATTTTATTTCTTTACCTGGGTGATGATGTAAGTAAGTATACAGTTGCCTGATTTTTTACAAAGTGAACATGCCCCATGTAATCATCACCCACGTAAAGAAATAAAATGAGTATGTTGTTCTTATGGAGAAGGCAATGGCAAGCCACTCCAGTACTCTTGCCTAGAAAATCCCATGGATGGGGGAGCCTGGTAGGCTGCAGTCCGTGGGGTCGCTAAGGGTCGGACACAACTGAATGACTTCACTTTCACTTTTCACTTTCACACATTGGAGAAGGAAATGGCAACCCACTCCAGTGTTCTTGCCTGGAGAATCCCAGGGATGGGGGAGCCTGGTGGGCTTCCGTCTATGGGGTTACACAGAGTCGGACACAACTGAAGTGACTTAACAGCAGCAGCAGCATGTTGTTCTTAAGGATCAGAGCTGGACACAACTGAAGCAACTTAGTATACATGCATGCATGTTGTTCTTCAAAATATATATATATATTAATAATATATAAGGAAAAACACTTGTTAAAAGAAAACATCAAATGATCCTTTTTAAAAAATACATTATCTCCATAGAAAAAATTTTAATTAATTACCAAAATGTTACGTTTTGATGGATGGGATTATTGATGGTTTTGATTTTCTGCTTACTTTTCTTTATTGGGTGTGGGAGTGATGTAGAAAGAAACACAGGGAAATTGTGAAGGTATAGTCCAAACCTTGAGTTTCTATACTGTCTATACTGTCTTGAAGTTGAACAGATATGAATCAGACTGACAAGAGAGGCAAATGCTAGAGAAGTAACTCAGGTTCTCTTTAGTTACAATCATGACATCAACAGAAGAAACTTCTGTGTTTCAAGGTCTGTGCAAGAGGCAGTTGTCAAAGGCTCAGTATAGATCTCCTCTCTGCCAGTAAACACTTCTCTTTCTTGAAGCACTGATGTAGTTGGTTGAGTTAATATTGATGCTAAAACTTAAAGGAGATTTAGGGAGGGTGACAAGAACAGAACATTTTCCCATTATTTCCATGGCTCTTGAGGGATCTTAGACTTGATACCTAAGGGAGGGGCTGAAAAGTATAGGAGATATTTACAACACAACTTTTGACTAGTAAATCTCTATGCATACTTAAATCAATTTTCTTCTCTATTTTCTCTTCAAATGCATAGCTGCCTACTTTGTAGTTGGACTTAAAATATTAAATTTATGATTTAAGGAGGGGTACATGAGCTTGGAGTTTGATGTTTTCAATTTAATTGCTGAATTTTTCTTAGTTATCTAGAAGAGGTCAAAGTTTTAGCCTCATAGTTAAATGTTTTGTCACAAGCCAAGTCAATCACAGATGAACCAAACAGGTTTAACATGATTTTACTAGGCAAAATACGGCCAGCCTCTGCTACACTGTCTCTTACTTCACAAGTTTTTTAATAATCCTTGTAGTGGTTCCAGAGTGGCGGGGTCTCTCTAGTTCTGGGGGCATGGGTGCATGAGTACAGGTCTTTTGGGCAGCTTTGGTGGTTCCACCATTGTTCTAGCCTATTCTTTAATTATCAGGTTTGGATTAAAAATTTAAGAAATCATTTTCCTGTTAAAAATAAGAAAGCTAAAATTCCATTTAAGCAGGAAGGTTATTAGAGAAATTATTCAGGAAATTTTCCATATGTTAGCTCCAAAAATAGATATAGTACTTTTTTTAAATTTCTAAAATAAAAAAAACATCAAGGTAGAAAAAGAACTTGTCAAACAATTTTCTTTCTTTTTGTTGAGGGAAGGGCCTTGGTATGCGGGATCTTATTTCCCTGACCAGGGATCGAACCCTTGCTGTCTGCAGTGGAATCACAGAGTCTTAGCCACTGGACCCCCAAGGAATTCCCCTAAACAACTTTCCAAGAACCTTTTTATGTTGCTTACATAAAAGGAGTTACCTTTTGGGGTGCTTTCCTTGTTTTTCCCTAATAGCAGTTTATTTGCATTCTACTATTGAATCACAACAGTCTGCTGAAAAAAGTACTATATTATTTTCCCCATTTTACACATGAAGAAACTGAGACATAGGATGCTTAAGAAACTTGTTCAAAGTTATTCAGCTTGGAAGTGGCAGAGCTAGGATTTTCATAAAGATTCATACTATTATAACTGATCACATTCTTAACCATTCCAGTATAGTTCCCAAATATATGTGCTATCTAATAGTGCAAATATACCTTTCTTGATTCTTCTTTAAAACAAGAAAGAGGGAAGTATGGGAAGTAGGGAAGAGGTTAATATTTTATGTCCTTACGGATATACCTTACCCTCTTGACCATCTTTGCCCAACTCAAGCATTTTCCTCTCTATAGGCATTTCTTTCTTCTTTACCGTAATCTCAAGCTTTGAGTGGAAATCAGAAATAACACCTTGCTACAAAGAAGTTGGGGACACTGTAGTGAGAGCACTGGTTTTCAACTGGCAAGATTTTGTCTACTATCTTCCACCCTCAGGCACACTAATCAGTGTTTTGAGACATTTTTGATGATCACAACTTGGGGGGAAGGGATTGCTTCTGGCACCTACTGGATAGAGGCCAGTGCAAAGAATCAGACAAGACTGAAGTGACTTAGCATGCACACATGCTGCTGAACATCCTATGAACACAGGAATCCCTCCAAACAAAAGAGAAGCATCTGGTCCAAAATGTCAGTAGTCTGAGAAACACTGACTGGGAGGATAATCATAAATTGCCTTACAAGGCTTGTTGGATGAGTTTATCTAGGACAATACCAGTGCTGTACCTAGGTGCTATCTTGTAAATTCCAACAGTTTTAATGTACTCAAGATGGCTCCTGTGGACAAAAAGAATTGTCTCAGAGATTGTTTACCAAATGTTTATAGGATTCTCATACAAGTGGTTAATAACTTAATGAAAGGAACAAGAAATAGACGCCTGAAAAGCAAACCACTCCTTTTAAGGGAAGAGGAGGGAGCAAAATGCTCTGAAAGAAGTTGATTCATACATTAGATTAGTCCTGAACTCATATTTGGTAACTTATACTTTGATGTAAATATAGTCAAATTCTGCCCCCAAATATTCGTGTGGCATTTTGTAGATGTCAGCAAGACATCTTTCAGTGTCATATCTTTTTGCCTTTTCATACTGGTCATGGGGTTCTCAAGGCAAGAATACTGAAGTGGTTTGCCTTTCCCTTCTCCAGTGGACCACGTTTTGTCAGAACTCTCCAGCATGATCCTTCCATCTTGGTTGGCCCTACATGGCATGGCTTATAGTTTCATTGAGTTAGACAAGGCTGTGGTCCATGTGATCAGATTGGTTAGTTTTTTGTGATTGTTATTTTCATTCTGTCTGTCTCTGATGAATACAGTGAAGGTATCTGAGGATAAATATTCTCTCCCAATATTGTTAAATAAGAAAGTGTACATCTACACATAAACTAATAGACAACATTAAAATTGGAGCCACTGGGTTTAAGTCATTTTTACAGCAGCTTCAATGTCACATACTTTATATAGATGTGTTGTTAAATTGAGTGGCTGTATTTAGACTTCTAACGGGCTCTGCAATCACTTATTGATTCATTTTCAGAATATTCCTGGGGTAGTATTAGCTTATGGTAGAAGGTTTTTAGATGGAAATAGAATCAAACATAGTAAAAGACATGTAAAAGTAGCAAAAAGATGAAAATTAATGATCTTCAGAGATGATATTTCTGTTTTAGTTTACATTTCAGAATGTCAAGTAGGGAAGTGGAAAGCACTCTAGCTGTACTATCATATATACGAGGGCCTCATATGTGGTTCTGTCATTTTCTAGTGGCTGGAGTAGAGTTGCTTACACTCTCTAAGCCTATGTTTCCTCATCAGAACTTCACATAAGAGCTTTGTGAAAATTAAATGAGATTATTCATGTAAGGTGAGAAGTACACACTTGTGGCACATGTTACTGTTCATAAAATGTTAGGCTTCTGTCATATAATTTTCACAGAAATTGACTGAAATTAATTAAAATTACCCAAAACATTAGGGAATTACATTTTACATTTATTTGGTGGCTTGTTCAGTCATCTGAAATCAGTCAGTGAAATTTTCACATGGATATTTGTCCTATAATTTTTATTACTTTCTGGTGAGATTTAGGATGTAAGTGAAATTCACAGACAAATGTGACTAAGAGGTATAAGATAGCAAACCCACTAATTTGACTTCATGATCATTTTAAAAAGTGATTTTTCATAAAGGTCAATGGAGAGTCTTTCTGTTTATAGGTAGAAAATTGCAGTAAATCTGAAGTGCAAATAATTAGATAAGACCTTTGCATATCTGGGACTGGGTCAGGATTCTCAAACCATACTAAAAATATTTCCAAGAATTGCCAAGGTTCTCTGATATACTTCTGGAGTTAATGTGAATTGGTACAGTTTTGGATGGTAATTTTAAAATATGTTTTAAACCTTTAAACAGTCATTCCTTCTGATTTCAAATCACACTTCTATCCTGAGGAAATAATCCTTAATAGTTTATAGACAAAGATTATTATCTAAACATTTATAGCAATGAAAACTTGAAAAATTATAAATTACCAGTAGGTCAAATAAATTGTCATACCCATTGTAAACAGATGCTATGAGGTCATTTTTTAAAAATGTTGACCTAAGAAGATGCTCAAAATATAATACTAGGGGCAAAAAAAAAGGTGTGTAAAAGGTTTTTTAGCAACATGAAACTGATTTTATTTCGTTTATATATACATACATATATACATATAAACACATTTACATAGGTACAAAATATATGTCTGAACAACAGTGATTGTATCTGGGTGGAGGTATTATGAATGATTTTTGTTTTTCCTTTATACTTTTCTTATTTTGTGATTTAAAAAAAATTATTTATTTATTTAACTATAAACATTTTGTTTTGTATTGGGGTATACCTGATTAACAATGTTATGGTAGTTTCAGATGAACAGCAAAGGGACTCAGCCAAACCTATACATGTATCCATTCTCCCCCAAACCCCACTACAATCCAGGCTGGCATGTAACATTGACTAGAGTCCCATGTGCTATACAATAGGCATCTGTTATCCATTTTAAATACAGTAATGTGTACATGACTTTCCCCAAAATAGTGCTTTTATGCTCAACGTATATTTTCTGAAATGTGCACTTATATTTTATCCTGGTGATTTTTCACTTATTATAATATATGCTATGCCATTTTGGAGTACTTAAAGGAGGTACTGTTTTACCTCAGCCTTGGGGGTGGGACTGCTGGTCTGTGAGGAAAGAAGAAGGCCAAGTAAGTGAACTGTTCCGCTTTGGAGAAAAATCTAGAGCAACAGCGTCTTTAAGTGCCTAATTAACAAGCAAGCTGTGTTGAGCTAATTTAAATAATAAACCTGTGTACCTGCAATTTACCTAGTCTCTGAATAGTTTATAACTTGAAACTGCCATGGTCTGTCAGTAGTATTTTCACTCCAACTGGCTGACTGAGCATGTGTGAGTAGTGGACATGGGGCAAAGGAAGGAGACAAGAGAGAAGGAAAGAGGAAAGCTTGTGGGCCATAGGGCACAGAGTTAAAAAAAACCCACCCTCCCCTCATATCTGCTACCCAGGCATTACCTTGGATGATGTCAGCAGAAAGTTAGCTAGCAGGGAACTGCCTGTTTGAGGTTAGTAGTCATATTTCTTAATACTCCTAATTATTGCAAAGTTGGGAGGAAGTAAACACTGTCAAAGCTGCTAGAGTCCATTTCCTTCATTTTCTGTTTAAATTTTATACCAACCTTAAGGGCAAGAAGCAGAAGAATAGAGGTTTATACTAGAATTCAAAGAGAGTCCTAGGCTTAAAACTACATATTACACTCTCCTCCTTGGGACACCAGAAAGCAGAGAACCATCAAAATTAAACTCCTTTTTTGTTGTTGTTGTTCTGTTGTCATTTTCATGGACAGTCATACTGGGGCAAGAATGTTAAGATAAGAAGTAATTTGCGGTATTACTCCAACAATGGGCTTAGGGTACCTGGGCATAGTTCATAAATACCTATGATATTTTCCTCAATTACATTAAATTTATTGTCACTTCCATTTCTCTGTCCCCTTTCTTTTTTTTTTTTGCCTCTGCAGAAAGGATGAGAAGATAGATTTTAAAAAACAAATTCATAAAGTATAGTTTTTCTTTGATTATAAAAAATACACATGGTAATTGGAAATATAAACTATTATCTCATCACCTGGAGAGACCCCATCGCTAATATTTTAGCATAATTTCTTCCAGACTTTCCAGTCTATTTGGGTACATGCTTATTTTTGTTTGTAATTATTCTACAACAGAAATTTTCTTGGTTGAATAATATAAAATTAACTGAAACATTCACAAAATGTTTATTCAGTGTGTTACTAGTTTTTCTTGATTATGCTAAATTTTTGTTCATATCTTTGTTTTCTTAGACTACATTCCCAGCATTAAGAAGTACCAGGTCAAAGGGTATGAACATTTTTCAAATTCTTGATACATGTTGCCAAACTGCCCTCTGGAAATTTATACCAATTTACAGTCTTACTAAATGTGCAAATAGATGTAAATCTAGATTTTCAAACCACAAGAAATTATACAAATATTACCATAAATTTGATTCTAACATAGCCAAATAAAGAAAAGTGAATGCTACTTTGACCATTCCTCAGCCTCATTTCACAGACTGGGACTGCTGTTTTTGCCCTTATCTACTTTGAGATTTCCTTAGATAGGATAAGGATGTAGGATGAAGCCTGGATACAAAATAAAATTTGAAATATTTCTAGAGGCACTTTATGAAGTGCTCAAGTGATTCTATTCTTGATGATAACTCCAAAGGCTCCCTTTTACCTACAAGGTGGAATCCAGATGCAAGCGTCTCTATTCTTAGGCTCAGCAAGCAACAAATATTTATTGAGCCTGCTATTCTCCAAGCCTTCTTCAAGGCACCAAGGATCCAGTGGCGAACAAGATAAGGTCCCTTCTTCTTGAACCTTGCAGTATGGTAATCCCACTGCTTTGAGTCAAACATTTCGTCTACTCCCCCTCCCCCACACAAAATTGTTTGCTTTAGTCAGACCTGTATTATGCTGCTTTATGCTCATTGCTGCCTGACTAGTTATTTTGTCCCATAAACCCTAAGCTTTTCACTCAAGGCTTATCCTACAGCTCCTGTGACACTCTCCCTGGCTAACCCAATTATCCAAGCACTTAGACCCGTATTCATTTAACACATGATTGTTCATTGTCTTCTTGAACTCTAACATCCTCCTGAGAAAGACTCCTTACCACAGCTTCCCCAAAGCACCTAGTGACGTGTATATACAAAATGGCCCTTTCTTTACCAGAACATTGCTTTAATATATTACGATGAGACTGTGAATAAGGCTTCTCTATCTTGCAACAACCTGCCCAAGGAGATGTCATTAGTTAAGTCCCAAAGATCTTCATGTCAGTTTAGTTGCAAGGATAAAGCAGAGTGCCTGCAGTGAGGCTTAGAGTGGGGCTCCAGCAAAGAGCACAGGCCTGGGAAGCAGGGAACCAGAGTTTATTCCTGGCTCTGCCACTCACAGTGGGCCTTTGAAAAAACATTTTGCGACAATCATATACTCCTTTGTGTTTTCGATTCTTTTGTAAAATGGGTCAATGATACATTTGCTAGCTATTTCATAGTGTTATTGGGAAGATGATAAGTGAAGTTATATGTAAAAAGTTATACACGTGGAGGGGCTTCCCTTGTGGCTCAGCTGGTAAAGAATCTGTCTGCAATGTGGGAAACCTGGGTTTGATCCCTGGGTTGGGAAGATCCCCTTGAGAAGGGAATGGCTACCCACTCCAGTATTCTGGCTTGGAGAATTCCATGGAGTCCATGGAGTTGCAAAAAGTCGGACATGACTGAGCGACTTTCATTTCACTTCACTTCATACATGTGGAGTGTTTATTTTCCTCTTTTTAAATTTTATTTTTGAGATACAATTGAAATATAACATTATATTAGTTTCAGGTGTGCAACACAAACACTTAATATTTGTATATATTGCAAAATTATTATCACAATAAGTGCTCTTCTTAAAGGGGAAGAGGATGGTTACTCCAACACCAAGTGAAGGTGGAAAGGACTCCAAGATAACTGCTTGCCAGAAACTGCAAGACTTGGTAAAAAGAGGATGCTGGCATGTCATTCTTTGTTTTCACCTCTGCTTATCTAGTCGACCATCTGGTCTCTCCCTTATGACTCTGAGAAACAGGAGAAAATAATAAAAGAGAGATGGCAGGGCAAAGAGATTTGTCAGTGGAGCAGCCTGAACTTCCAGTGTGGCATAGAAATTATGTATGGGTTTCCCATTGGTCAAATGGATGCCACCAAAGATAGCCAGTGTTGAGTCATCTTGCTAGGATACTACCCAAGAAGACAGCCTGTTGATGAAGGTATTCCCAACATCCAGAGGCTCTGGGGTGTACTACCAAGGCCAGCTTGGCAGGGGTTGCAACTGGATGTCACAGGCTAGGGCAAAGATCAGTCACATGTCCACATGGTTCTAGATGACTTCACATGCACCCATAATTTGAATATGTGCCTTGCACAGGTCACTGATGACTGGTCATTCATAGTCAGGGAAGCAGTGACAACTGAACATGTATTTTACCAGGAGTACTTCCCATCTGAGAAAGGGAATCTAAAAAGAGAAGAAAAAAATAAAAGAGCCAGTAGTCTTTCCTCACCACTCCAAGTCTCTTGAGCTGAAGTCTGGCTATTACTAGAGGAAGAAAGAAAATGAAAAGTAAACAGATAATGAATTGAAATTTTAAAATGGGTTGGACTAGGTTGGGCTTTTAATACCTAATAATGACCCCAGAATTATGGGATATACCTGGGGCACTGTTTTTCTTTTTCCTCATGTGTCCTTACTTTTTAAAAATTGAAGTATAATTAACAAACATTATATTAGTTTCAGGTGTACAACATAATGATCCATATTTGTATTTTTTGCAAAATGATCACCACAATAAGTGTAGCTAACATGTCACCTGGCATAGTTAAATTTTTTTTTTTTCTTGTGATGAGTACTTCTAAGATCTACTCTTCTGGCAACTTTCAAATGTACAATACAGTATTACTAACTATAGTTACCACATTGTATATCACATCCCCAGAACTTAATCATGTTATAGCTGAACATTTATAACTTTTGCCCACCTTTCCCAACCCATGCCCCTGGCAACCATCAATTTCTTCTCTGTATTCATGAGCTCGCTTTGTTTTTGTTTTAAATTCCACACATAAGTGATATTGGGTCGTATTTGTCTTTCTTTGCTTGACTTAGTTCAGTTAGACACAAAAGATCTAAACAAATGAGTCAGTCGATAACCCACACTGAGGCATTAGCTGGTGTTGTGTAATTACAAGACAGGTGTATCACCACTCCTAAGCCTGAAAACAACAGTATCCCAATAACACAGGATCATGTGCATCCTGAAATCCTGAGCACTAGTGACTGGTTGCTGCACCCCACTGATGTTAATAACTGTAAGAGCACCGATTATGGAGCTGGACTGTATAAAAACACAAACAAATCAGTTGTCACGGGATTCAGCAACAAACAAAAGTGCATAGATGAAGGAGGCCTCAGACAGCCCTCCAGATGTCAGTTTTAGCAAACAAAGCTACAGCACTGCTGTGCCTGGTGAAGGAAGAATGAATTGCATTATTTTGTTTACATATTAGACATTCTACTGCACATCACTTTTACATTAAAGGACTTCGGCCAAGTGAGAAAAAATAAATCCTATACTTTATACACATGATCAGTTTTGTTCATAGCCCTTCCTTTTCCAGTTCTCTGGAATATGTAGTAATGGCAACTCCCAATTTGATCTTTCTTAATTAGAATAAGAGATTGAGAATTCCTGCAATCAACATAAATAGTATTAATGTAACTATTCTTCAGTTGATTTCATCTTCTTAAAGGCCCCTAGTAGGTGAATTTCAGTTAGGTTTCATACTGAAACAATTTTCTTAAAGCTTGCTTTTATTTAAGAAGTTCACAAGATCAATTATTCTGTGGTTCATGTGAAGTGAATGATTCCCTTAGGTGGGAAAGCAAAAGATTAGATACCTGGATTTCTAAACGACTCAATATTTAAGTGCTACAACACATAGTTTTGATAGAGTTTATTACTGTAAATGCAAGCTAGCAGTAAGCATACTTTACAGCAATACTTTTGAAAGGAGAGGTACCAGTGTATCAAGAGTGAAGACTAAATATTTCTCTCCTTTAAAGCATCATTACAATGGTATCAGATAACTAGGTCAAATTAACGTGTTTATTATTAACAATTTAATGAGTACCTCTGGTGGGTACATAACCAAAGTTTCAAGGTGATAGAAAAAATGAATATTGGCATACTGAAGAAAGATACTCTCTGTCCTGGGAGAGAACATTCTCATTTTATTTTTTTAAAATCCATGTTAGATCCATTGTCTAGTATGGTTCAAGTGCTTTGGTAAATTATATTTTAAAGAAAAATTGCATTATATAGGATGATTAGTGGGCACCCGGCAACCCACTCCAGTGTTCTTGCCTGGAGAATCCCAGGGATGGGGGAGCCTGGTGGGCTTCCGTCTATGGGGTTGTACAGAGTCGGACACGACTGAAGTGACTTAGCAGCAGCAGCAAGTGTTTCATAGGCTTTAAATCTTATGTGTTTGTTGCACCTTAGAGAAAAATGTGTGTCTCTGTTTCAAAGTTCTCACTACTGAAATCCAGCCCTCACCCTGAACCCATTATTAATCATCCTCACTGTGAGTCAGCTGAATCTGAATCTCTCAATGATGACCCTTGCAAATTGACAATGTGAGACTCCACTAGGGAGGAAGCACAGATGTTGTCTCAGTTGTGACTTCTCCTTCAAGGAGGGAATACAGGTAAGCTTATTCTATCCCACTGAAGATGAAATCATACAAAGTTTCACCTATGTGTATTATTCTACTGGATATGGAGGGTCAAATAATGCCTAATTATTCCATATCACCATTAATGCTAGTGGAGTACCAAGCCCTATGCAGCAGGAATTCCACAAACAAAACATTTTCTAACACCTTGTCTTCATGTTTTCATAGTAAGGTGGTTGGAGAACACAGTATTGGGTTGGCCAAAAAGTTTGTTCTGTTTTTTGGCAACACCTTATGGCAGAACCCAAATGAAAACTTTGGCCAACCTAATATTTAGCATCACATAGTTTGGGTTCAAATATCTTGTCATTCACTAGCTGTGTAACTCTGAGCCAGTCACATAACTTCTTAAGCCTCTGTTTCTTCATTTGTAAAATGGAGCTTATACTAGTTTCTACCTCAAAGGAGTTCTATAAGAATTAAATGGGACATAAGTGTAGATCATGTAACACAGTGCCTCGCTCAGTAAATAATTATTTCTTCTCTTCCACCAGGCATCCTCTTCCTTCTATCTTCCTTCTGTTCTTTCCACAGCCAATTCTATTCAATGTGACATTTAAACATATATGAGTAGTACTGATGGGAATGTAAATCAAAAAATCACTTTGGAAAACTGGCAACAGCCACTGTAGATAAATAAGGTATACCTTGTGATCCAGAAGGTATCTGGATTTATACCTAATAGAAACACATATAGAAGACATGTTGCAGGAAAGTTCATAGCTGCACTCTTCAAAACAGCCCCAATCTGGAAACAGCCCCAAATGTCCATCAATAAAACAGATAAATTATAGTATATTCATACATTGGAATGCTATACAGAATAACAATAGAGGAACTACAGATCTGTGATCTGGTGCAACTGAGTCTCCAAAACATTTAAATGTTGAGCCAAAAGAAGTCAAACATAGAGTGTACATGCCATAATATTCCACTTATGAAAAGTTCAAAAACTGGCAAAACCAATTTGTGGTGTTAAAATTCAAGATGGCAGTTAAACTGGAGGACGGTAAGGAGGGATCTTCTGGGGTTCTGGCATGGTTGTTTCTTGAACTTGGTGCATGGGATTGTTATACTTGTGAAAACTCTTCAAGTTGTACACCTATGATTTGTACACATAATATTTAAGAAAAGCTGTATAGTATGCTACAGTCACTTTTCCAGTTTAGAAAACACCAGTGTGAAATTATGCATCAGGTGCTTTCATTTTCTTTCAAGGGTCTCTGGCATGCTATCCCTTAGTATTCTGTAGGAAACTAGTATGTGTTTTCTTTGTCCATTCACTAGTTGACATAGCTGCTGCTGCTAAGGCACTTCAGTCGTGTCCGACTCTGTGCAACCCCATAGACGGAAGCCCACCAGGCTCCCCAACCCTGGGAATCTCCAGGCAAGAACACTGGAGTGGATTGCCATTTCCCTTTCCAATGTGTGAAAGTGAAAAGTGAAAGTGAAGTCGCTCAGTCGTGTCCGACCCTTAGCGACCCCACGGACTGCAGCCTACCAGGCTCCTCCATCCATGGGATTTTCTAGGCAAGAGTACTGGAGTGGCTTGCCATGCTAGGGAATCATTATCTCTTTGCCTGGCAGCAAGGAAATCTATGTGATTGTCTTTCCTAAGTATATTTTACTTCCTAGGACTGAAGGAAACTTTCAGAAATAATTTATTAATATTTTGACTATGGATGGAGTCAGATTCTTTTAATAAAGTGGTTGTCTGAAACTATAAACTTTAAAGAGATAATTCGTATACAAATATGTACTATGAGAGACTTTTTTCCAAAAATATATTAATTTCTTTTTCCTGTTGGTAGATTAGTAGCATTCCTTCTCTTACACTTTCAGCTGGTGAAGTTGAAGAGGCTTCTTTCAGAAGAGGTGTAGAAAACAGTGGGGTTACTCAGTAAGAATTAAGTGTGTGAGATTGTTCAACTGCCTTCTGATTTGTGCAAAATTTTCACATCCAAATAGCTAGAAGAAAGCCTTAGATAATGATTCTCTTTCATATTTAGTGACTCAAAATAAGATGGAAGGGACTTCTATGAATAGTGACATAAATTTAATCTCAGTAAGAAGGGGAAAGAATGTGGACCATAACTATTGGATCAGTTTTTATTTTAATGTTTCTTTTCCTTGACAAAATCACAATTAGGAGTTGGTTTTTTAGTTGCCAATGACTTATTTCTAAATAAATCTCTAAAATGATGTCTTTTTTTTTTAAGCTAAGCAGATTCATGGATGAGGTGTGCGTACCCTGGAGGAGAAGACCCATAAAGTCCAGCATTGTACAATTTGATGCTTGAAGGTCCTTCGTCATAATTTCGAGGTATTTTTGCACAACAAAAATAGAATATGCTATGTGTGATTCCCAAGTTTACAATCACTTTACTATTGCTTACCAGACCATGGTTTAGGCCTGGATTTCAAGGCACATGCATGGCCATGCTTTCTCTCTTCAACTTTATTTCTTGCCCCCACAGAGTCATCTCATGGTCTCCCATACTCTGCTCATCCCTACCGTATGACTCAGTTTATATAGTTCCCTCTCTCTTGTGCCTGTAACCAAGCAGGACCCTATGGGCTCTTCCCAGGGCAACCCTTCTCCCATGTCCTCAGTTTTAACTCCTCTCTGAAGTACCTAGATGATAGTATTTGATGCACATTTCCTGAGTTGTGTTACAGATGTGAACTCTACCCCTTCACCCAAATGGAAGATGTTAACTACTTGACAAACATCAGCACATGGGGCTTCCCAGGTGGCACAGTTGTAAAGAATCTGCCTGCAGTACAGGAACTGCAGGAGACACAGGTTCGACCCCTGGGTCAGTAAGATGCCCTGGAGGAGGAAATGGCTAACCACTCCAATATTCTTGCTTGGAGAATCCCAGGGACAGAGGAGCCTGGTGGGCTATAGTCCATGGGGTCACAAAGAGTTGGACATGACTAAAGCAACTTAGCAGCAACATGAGCACATAGCCTAAGGACTGATAATGTTAACCCCTGTGACACCACCCTGTTCCCTTGTCATCAGTCAATCAGAGAACTGTGTATGAGTGGATCTCCCTGTGGCGCCCCTCGCACCCCAACCTGGCTTTTAAAAATGTTTTGCCAAAAACCTTTGGGGGAGCTCAGGACTTTTTGGGGCATGAGCCACTTGCCTCCTTGCTTGGCCTTGAAATAAATATTTCTCTGCTCCCAACTCTGACATTTCAGTTTGTTTAAACTCACTGTGCATTGGGCACATGAACTTGCACTAACAATTAGGAATCTTTTCCCAGGGAAGGTCAATCCTGGCCTGGGTCAGCCCCTTCCCTGAACCCCCAGCAGCTGCTGGAGCCCATTTTGCTTCAGAGATCTCAAAGGGACTGTCATCCATGGCACAAGACTGTTTGGAGCCGAGAAACATCCAGAGCTACGGTCCACAATCAGTGTTGTTGAGTGAGTCACTCCAGCTTGCTCTGGCTCGGAATTGTCTCCACTCCATCTGGGCTGCTTCCCTTGTGGGAAAAGAACCACTGTGTCTGCTCTCTTTCAAGAGCTGGACTCATCTGTTTGGAGACCTCCATCTGAGAGTGGAAATGGAATTTTAGACTACACCTCCTCTGATTTTCTGTGTGAACATAGCTTAGTTGTTGTTTGTGTTTTTGTGTGTATCATTTTGGGGTGAGCCACTCATGATCCATTCTCTTTCAGGAGCCAGGCAGCTCTGCAGCCTCCTTTTGGGAATGGAAGTGGAATTTCTGGAATATGGCTCGTCTGATCTCTTATTTGTGAGACCATATGTTTGTTGTTTGTTAGAGTTTGCATTGACCAGTTGAGACATCTTTGTTGATTAACGGGGTTTTGGTGATTAATGGGGTTTTGGTGATTAACAGGTTACCAGGATATCCTTCTCTATGGTTTCACCTGTGGTGGAGTGTTGGTTGGGATTTTCCCTTCTGAACTAGCCTTGGTCATTCATACAAGGCTTCCCAGGTGGTGAAGTGGTAAAGAATCTGCCTGCCAATGCAGGAGACGTGAGAGACGCGGTTCGATCCCTTGGTCAGGAAGATCCCCTGGAATAGGAAATGGCAATCAGTTTCAGTATTTTTGCCTGGAAAATCCCATGGACAGAGGAGCCTGGAGGGCTATAGTCCATGGGGTCGTAAAGAGCTGGACATGACTTAGTGACTAAGCACTCATGCACACAGTCATTCATTCAACTTCATCTCTGATGATGCACTGGTTAGAGTTCTCTTTTGGACTGATCGGGCATTGGATAGGAATCTTCTTTTGGGGGGCTAGGGAACTGTAACCCTGAGAAACTGGTTTGAATTGTTTGCTTGATATTTGATAACACTGCTGCTGTTGCTTCAGTTGTGTCCAACTCTGTGCGACCCCATAGATGGCAGCCCACTAGACTCTCCCATCCCTGGGATTCTCCAGGCAAGAACACCAGAGTGAGTTGCCATTTCCTTCTCCAATGCATGAAAGGAAAAGTGAAAGTGAAGTTTCTCAGTCCTGTCCGACTCTTAGTGACCCCATGGACTGCAGCCTACCAGGCTCCTCCGTCCATGGGATTTTCTAGGCGAGAGTACTGGAGTGTGTTGCCATTGCCTTCTCCTGGCCATGGATAATTAAGTATGGATGATCAGAGCTCTGTTCCATCTTATAGTTCCCTGGGGTAATTTTGTAAAATGAGATCTTTAATTATGCTCCCTAAATGAAAGAAAATGCCTCAGTACTCTCTAAGATCTGGAGAACAAAGGCCCCTTATGACTCGGTTATTATATCAAAGTGGGTCTTCTGGTATTGCTGTTGGTGCTATTGGGTGTGTGTGTTTAAATGTGAATGAGTATCTCAGTACTGAGTCCAAATCCGCCTTTTTCATCCTGATTTTGCTGAAAATGAGGCATGAGAATGTGAGCAGGTGATATGCGTTACTGTCTATTACTGTTACTTGTTTATTTAAACTAAAGTGGATATTCTGGAACTGGAAAAAAGAAAGTTCCCTGAAAACAGCCCCAAATGGCTGGGGTTTGTATAAGTAGTTAGAGGAGGAATTTATATTTTTCTTCCTGTGCCTGTGAGATATAAATGACTTACCTGGGGTCTCTAGAACTTATCTAATCATCTGTGTTGCTTGGAACTGAAGGAAAACGGGATGTGGTAATAACATTTAAAAAACCCTCCAAACTTTTTAAGACTTTTATCATTTATAAGCAGCTAAGCTGATGCTTTGCAAAACTGTCACATCTTCACGAAGAGTCATAAAAAGGATGTTTTAACAAAAATGAGTTTCTGATAACTTTTAAATCATAGTGCTAAGCTAGATAAGATACTTTAAAAATCTAATGGAAACCGATTTCATAAAACTGTTAGCAAAAAGACATTAATTATATACAACTGAGTAAACTGATGAATGTGGTTATAATTTTTTGATTTGGCCTGAAATATTATTGGCTTTTAATCTGTGTTTCTCCAGATGTAAGGAAATCCTCCCCCCTAAGTATAGTTATGACACAGCAAGTTAAAATTAATAAATAGGTATGGGAACTGGATTCCCAGGTGACACAATGGTAAAGAATCTGCCTGCCAATGTGGGAGACTCGAAAGACACGTTCGATCTCTAAGGCAAGAAAATTCCCTGGAGGAGGCAGTGGCAACTCACTCCAGTATTCATACCTGGGAAATCCCATAGACAGAGCAACCTGGTGGGCTACAGTCCATAGGGTTGCAAAGAGTTGGACATGACTGAGCACGCACTCACAAGCACATCATGGAAACTGGAAGCAAAAACATATAAGTCCAATTACAAATTAGGTAGTAGTTAAGTCTAGGAGGTTTCATCTAGTTCAAATAATTGTAGATAAAGAAGGAAAGAGAATTGTGCTATTTACTAAAGATACTAAGGAATATTCACTATCCAAGGCTGATCAATTCCTTTCTACAATTGCCTTTTATCACCCTATTCAGCAGAAAGTAACCAGAGCTATCCCTTTCCCACAAGACTGTAGAATGGACATTGACAGTGGGGAATTGTAATAGTCAATAACAAATCTAACTCCATATTGGATCTGTTTCTTTTATTTTATCCTTTGTATTCTATTGCTTTTGCTACCAGTTGATCACTAAAGGGACATTGCCTATCGTTTAAAGTACACATGATGGGCCATCTCAGAGACCTCTCCTCCATGCTTAAATGTTAAACAAAAATATCTCTGTTCAGTTCACAAGGAACATTCTGACCTAACCTACCTGTGAATGGCTATTTTACAAAATTGTTTCTTGCATTAACAAATGTGTGACTGAGCCTCTGATAAAATGATGACATATAGTCCCATATGAGATAAATGATTATAATAGTGTAACTCTAGATATGGGAATGAGCAACAAGAGGGAATACTTACTTTCCTGGACCATAATAAACTTGTAAGACAAGGGGTCCAGAGACTTTTGGCACTGTTAATAAGTCCTAGTCCAGTGATAGCATATTGAGTAGCCTATCAATGCAATATTGGCCAGACCTTGGAATGAGCATTCCTAGCACATGGGATGAAATGCCTTCAAAGCCACGGTCAAATTTATGATGAAAGGGCTCTGCCAACTAAACATTGGCACTTGACATCTACCTCTACAAGGGTTAAATCATGAGCCACAGCTCCTGCTAACTTTCAACACCCCCTGAAAGGAGTTCAGGGTGGAGATCAGGAGTCAGGTACTCTGGGGACAACTGGCAGAACAGGCTTTCAGATAGTAAGATATGTTCAGAAGGTTTCACGAGCTCAAATTCTTGCATTTTCTCATATCTAGGAAAGCGTTAAAATCACTAGTGGTGACATTTCCTTTGGCCATTGAGGAGAGAAATGCGTTTGGAAGTAAAAATGGAGTAGCTGTCAGACTCTGATGTCACCAGCCATTTTCAAAGCGGTATCTGCTGAAATTGTATCTGACCAGAACCCTATGGGTATCTCTGTCAAGTTTATGATTGACCTCCTTATCTGAACCTTTATTCTTTTTCTTGTTCAGACCTTGTTTCTTCAAGATTGAGGAGTATAAAGAAAAGGGGGGACTTGTAACCAAGCAGGACCCAAGGGGGCTTCTGGACAGAGTTCTCCCCCATATTCTCTGCTTTAACTCCTCTCTGAAGTACCTAGATAGCAGTATTTGACGCACATTTCCTGAGTTGTTTTGCAGATGTTAAAAAACTCCCCCTCCCCAACAAATGGAAAATGTTAACTACTTGTTGACCATGAGCACATAGCCCCAGGCCTCCTGGAGCCTAAGGAGTGATAATGCCTGTTCCCTAACCATCAGCCAATCAGAGAACTGGGCAAAAACAGATCACGTTTGTACCCTGTCCTTTAAAAATGCTTTGCCAAAACCCTTCAGGGAGCTCAGGGTTTTTTAGGGCATGAGCCACCTGTCTCCTTGCTTGGCCCTGCAGTGAACCTTTCTCTGGTCCAAACTTTGACATTTCAGTTTGGCTTCACTCTACATTGGGCACACGAACTTGCTCTAACATGCCCACTCAATTTCTATACTTCTTTTAAGTCCCAAATAAATTAAAAAATTCACTAACACAATTTGTTCATCAGTTAATAAGTCAGACTCCCAGAAAGAGAAAATGAGCTCCTGATATTTTATGATCTTTTGGAGATGGATTATAGACCAGTTTTCCTTTCCCTTCTTTGACCACAAAGTTCTGAATGGCCCTTTCTGAGTAAAATTTCCTAATAAATATTTCCTGAGTGCCTGTTCTGTGTCTGTCAGAATTTGTGCCAGGTATCAGAAATACAGGAATGATTAAGACAGTTTCTCTACCCTCAGAGAGTTTGCAGTCTAAAGGACTTTAGGCAAGTAATTTCACATAATGTAAAATGAGTATTGAGTAGCATAGGAATCCAGAGGAGATTCGTCTAAACCTAGTTTTTAGTAATAGAGGCGCAACTATTGTGGAAAGATCTGGAGGAGGTAATACTTAAGCAGAGTCTTAAAAGACGAGTAGTAGTTAGCCAAATGAGGAAGGCAGGAATTTCCAGAAGAAGAAACAGCGTAAGCAAAGGCACAGAGGTGGGTAACAACATGTTAAGTGCGTATGCTGGAAAGGACACAGAAGCTCACGAGTTTGAGGGAGAGACTGGCAAGAGATGATACTGAAAAGTTAAGAAGAAGCCATATCATGGAAAGCCATGCACGGCAATGGGAATAATACACCCCAAACAAGCAAATAAGCAAACAATACATTCTTTAAAATACCTTTTATCTTAAATTTTACGCCTCTAAACTCTGGTGGCTCAGATGGTAAAGAATCTGCCTTCAATCCAGGAGACCCAGGTTCGATCCCTGGGTTGGGAAGATCCCCTGGAGAAGGATATGGCAACCCACTCCAGTATTCTTGCCTGGAGAAATCCATGGACAGAGGAACCTGGTGGGCTACAGTCCATGGGGACACAGAGTTGGACACGACTGAGTAACTAATGCTTTCACTTTCAAACTTTCCAAGTTGTTAGAAGCTTTTCTACTGTATAACAGGCAGGGAAAATTGCTGATTGTTTCCTCTGCTTACCACTTATCCCTGGAATAGATAGATTCCTAGTCTCTTTAAAAAATTTTTCTTTTAAATTTTGAGTAAATTGGAGTATAGTTGCTTTACAATAGTGTGTTAGTTTCTGCTGTACAACAAAGTGAATCAGCTATATGTACACATACATCCCCTCCCTCTTGAGCCTCCTTCCCACCCTCCCATCCCACCCCTCTGTTGCTGCTGTTTAGTCACTAAGTCATGTCTGACTCTTTGAGACCCCATGAACTGTAGCCCACCAGTCTCCTCTGTCCATGGGATTCTCCAGGCAAGAATACTGGAGAGGGTTGCTATTTCCTTCTCCAGAGGATCTTCCCAATCCAGGGATCGAACCTGCATCTCCTCTGAATCCTGCATTGCAAGCAGATTCTTTACCCACTGAGCCATCAGGGAGACTCTCCCACCCCTCTAGGTCATCACTATTCCCATCAGTTCAGTTCAGTCACTCAATCATGTATGACTTTTTGCGACCCCATGGACTGAAGCACGCCAGGCGTCCCTGTCCATCACCAACTCCCAGAGCTTGCTCAAACTCATGTCCATCAAGTCAGTGGTGTCATATGAGTACATGACTACTGGAAAAACCATAGCTTTGACTGGATGGACCTTTGTCAGCAAAGTGATGTCTCTGCTTTTTAATATGCTGTCTAGGTTGGTCATAGCTTTTCTTCTCTTAATTTCATGGCTGCAGTAACCATCTGCAGTGATTTTGGTTACCATCTATTTTCAGTGCTCCATGTAAACAGAACTTTGATATACAACTTTGATAGTTTGGTAAATGCTATTAGGTTTGGTTTTCAGCTCATTTTTTCATAAAGAGATTTATGTCTTCCTTCCCCTCCTCTCTTCTATGTCTGCAGCGGGCTAATATAATTCCTTCATTTTAGCCTTTAGGTCACACCAGTAGCATATAACACTAATAGGTCCACATACACATGCATGTGCATGCGCATACAGACACAAACACACACAGACATACACACCAACCTGTGCTATATCCAAGACAAAATTAGATGAAACTTACTGATTTTTTCTCCTGACTACCTTTCTACTTCCCTCATGGACTTTCTTCTGCCTTACCTGCTCAGATTCCCCAGGGCATATTTCTATTGCAAATGGAAGATTCTTGTCAGTCAGTGGAGAGCAGAGAAGCTGGACGCTGGACGTAGGATACCCAGGACTTGGCTCATGGCTGGTTCATCCGTGTGCAGTGATTTGTATTGTGCCTCATATAACTGACACCATCTTTTGCCCGGTATGATCGAGTTTAAATCCTTTGAGTTTTCTGAAGAAAAGATGCTACCTTGGTAAACAGCATTATAATAGTACTTTCCTCCCTGGCCCAACCAGGATGCTTCCTCATAGTTTACTTTCCAGGCCTCGCCTTTCTTGCAGAGTGGAGTCCTTTGTTAGGGTTAGAATTTCCCATAAACCTGCTCAATAATTTGTTTTTGTTTGGCCTCTTTGAAATTTACACAAAGCATTCCCTGTAAAGGGCAACACTATCCTGAAGGCTGAGAAAGGCGCTTGAGACACAGGCTCAAAGTTGCTCTTTTCAGGCAGAGCCAGCTGAGTAATCTTATCTCAGCTGGCTGCTTTTTGAGGTGCCCAATTCACGAGCTTTCCCCTCTGGGAGCAGTGTTTGCCCCAGGGGATCAAGTGCTTTCTAGTGAAGGGCACAACTTTGGGAAATCCCAGAGCCTAGGACAGTACAGTCTGTTCAGCAGAATCTTGGGGAACGGAATGAACCCCACAGACCACGTCCTTCTCTGCCTCAGGCACTGGTAGAGATCAGCACTTGGCCCCAGGACAGAGACCAGACTGAGAGGTTACAAGGAAGCAGGGAACCCGGGAAAGGAGGAAAGACTGCAAAGGCAGCTGCCAGGCTCTGAGTCAAAGACTGTCAGTCATCTCGGCTCTGACTGCTCCGCTCTCTCACAGCCCAGCCCTTTCCCGGGGCCGGGGCAGGGGATTGCTACATGCCAGCTTACCTGGGGAAAAACCGGAGCCTCACTTTAGTCCCTTCTGGTAATTGACATGACAGGGCAACCAGGCGGGGGAGGAGGGAGCTTCCCTCCTCCATTTATATGGTCCCACCCCTGGGCAAGGTGGCTCACTCTGGCAGCTAGTGACCGGGGAGTGTGTATCCGTCACCAGTCAGGCTCAGCCAGACTGAGAGACAGGCAGAGCAGCCCAGGGAGCCAGTGAACCATGGACAAATTGAAGTGTCTGAGCTTCTTCAAGTGCAGAAGAAAGGAGGTAGGAGTCTGTGAGCTGCGGACCTGTGGAGGGCTTGGGAAGGGAAAACTTAAGGAGAGGCAAATCTCAGCTTTTGCTCTCTTCGGCTATTCTGTTTATCACATTTCTGTTCAACTGCCTTCAAGTGTGGCTGAGATGTCCCCACAGAGGAGAGGAAACAGGACAGCTCTTACTCTGGTAGCTAGAAGATTTATGGTCTCCTCATCTTCTGCCTTGGGTGTGCCCACCACCTTCTGTGTTCTATCCCTCTCTGGACTGTGTCCATAGGTTAGAGGGAAATAAGAAAATGACCTGACCTGAGAGAACCCTTCCCTCTCTTCTGAAGTGGAGAGAGTGCTGTTCCCCCTGATGGGACATGAGAATTTGTCTGAATATTATTTTGTGGTTTTCAGAAAAGCACTGATTTTACTCTCCAAGATATGGAGAGGAACTCAAACTTCCCTGACAGCTCCAAGCATCAAAACTATCAGCCAGTATGAAAAAGAGTCTATGATTTTTTTTTAAAGCAGAAACTATATTTGAACCTTTTTTTCAAAGAGTTTGTCCAATTTCAAGAGTGATTTTACCTAATTCATCTTTAAGACTTTTGTACTTGAAATTTTATTTGCCCATCTTCATTTGCCTTTTATACTGAGTGCCACATGTAACCTTTTCACTGAAATTTGGATGACATAACCCAAAGAACTAGTAAAAATATCCATCTACGGAGTTTTTTTCATTTTAAAAGCAGCCATGCACAGAGGTGTCACTAGCTTTGGAAAACGTTCTCTTTGGCTGTGTTTTTCAGGGTTTGTTTCTGTCTCTGTCTGCCTGTCTCTGTATGTCTTTCTCTCTCTATCACTCTATGAATTTTTGAGATTATGCTTCTGTGTAATTTTTAATAGAAAAATAAGTTGTTGATATTTTTCTTTTTCTAGAATGCTGAGGTTGCACCTGAGAATCTTCATGCTAATGAAAATGATGAGAATCAGGAGCGTGGTAACTGGTCCAAAAAATCAGATTATCTTTTATCTATGATTGGATATGCAGTGGGACTGGGGAACGTGTGGCGATTCCCCTATTTGACCTACAACAATGGCGGAGGTACTACCCCCCCCCCCAATTTATTTCCCCTTCAGTTTTAAGGGAAGTGCTTTATGGCCTCTGATGATATTTTAAGACCTAAAGAAAGGTATGTGATAATATGGGTTAGTGGGAGGATGAGAAATGAGCATACTGCATTTTATTATTAGACCAGGGTTTTCTAGCTCAAGTTGGAAAGCTGGTTTCATAAGATCTTCAGATATAAACTTGATAAACATTGCATATATAGCACTTCTGATTTCTCATTTGAAATCCCATGCCATCTTCATATGACTTACTCTTCTTAATTTATACATGTTCCTATGATAATGTGTTCAGACTCAAGTTGTGTTTTGCCTAATTTATTGCTGAATCTAAGCAAAAGGCAGGGAATTCTCATTCTAATAAGAAATTCAAATAAATCGTTTGCTTAAATAAAATAAGGCATTACATTTTGGAAACTTAAGTGTGGAAAGAACTGATTAAAAAGTAATTAAAGGTTCTGTACTTTAAGCTGCAATATCAGTTACATATACTCCAAATTGGATTGACCAGGTAGAAGATCCTTCTAAATTGCAATAGAATTTAATTCAAGGCTAGGTGTTTAATTTCTGTAAAACAATATGGCTTATACCTCATACATCACTAAAGAAGACTGAATTAGAACAAGGAGAAAAAAATAACTTTGAAGTGACACCCAAAAGGAAACAGAATGAATTGCACAATCCTCTAGTAATGTTGAAATAACTTTTCACTTGCACCATATTTATTTACTTGTAATTACAAGTCCTATTAGAAGTGTAGAGGTGACATTCCCTTATATTTCAAAATTGGATACCAGTGAAACTATGCCACTGTAATTATTTTTCTTGGTACAATAGGATTTTGTGTGGTGATATTTCAATTTTACATTCCTTATTAATTGGTTATATTAAAACATTCATATTGCCCTTCAGAGATTTAAGAAAGGAGCTCTGTTTATCAAACATTTTTAAGTGTTGGTGCCATAAATTACCCTATCTAGAGCCAACATTGTTTAATCAAGAATTTAGTATACATTTGAGTTGGAAGATGAGTCAGGAATC
Organism: Moschus berezovskii; assembly: GCF_049115385.1. Lineage (NCBI taxonomy): Eukaryota > Metazoa > Chordata > Mammalia > Artiodactyla > Moschidae > Moschus > Moschus berezovskii. Next base: position 106,901,772 of record NC_142488.1, read on the forward strand.
ATATATCCTAAGGTCAGTGAGTAGAGAAAACCATTCAGGTTCCCTTTCAGCCCCTTATGTTCAGGTTTAAATTAAGAAATACCCTGGGAGTTGATGTCATAAAGGGCCAGTACTTACTATAGATTTCTAGGAACTATATCAAACTAGGTTTAATATAGAATTTTTAAACTTAGCTGAAACAAGATGGCATTATTTTATTGTATGCTATTACCTCTCTCACTGTTTTCTCTAAAAACTAGCATATTATATTGGCTCTCATTTGAGTAGTGGATGATCTAGTCTTTCTCAATTGCTTCTTTCTCTTTTTTGCCCAAGGGTAGAACAGGAACATGAAATTCAAATTTGTCAAATGTTAATAGGTCAGATTTAAACTTATGGTCAGGCTTAAACGACTGTTGCTAAAATCTGGAATCATTTTTATCTTTAGATGATTTTTAACACTATAAGAAAGAGAAGTATCAGACTACCTTAGGGTCTGGTCAGTAGTGTTAACAATTTGACCACTACTTTGTATTGATAATCTACCAGTTATGTTGTTATTAATAATGAAATAATATAATGGGTGAAAAGCCATCGATAACACTGAGGAAAATTGTTTTTTGTATGTGTCTAAAAACCTGTTCGGAGAAGGCAACGGCAAGCCACTCCAGTACTCTTGCCTAGAAAATCCCATGGACAGAGGAGCCTGGTAAGCTGCAGTCCATGGGGTCACTAAGAGTCAGGCACGACTGAGTGACTTCACTTTTCACTTTCACACATTGGAGAAGGAAATGGCAACCCACTCCGGTGTTCTTGCCTGGAGAATCCCAGGGATGGGTGAGCCTGGTGGGCTGCCATCTATGGGGTCGCACAGAGTCAGACATGACTGAAGCGACTTAGCAGCAGCAGCAGCAAATACCTGTTTACACTGGTCTAGCAAAACATTGCATATTGTTTTTCAAACAGATATTTTGTACTACTTTTTCTTCATATTTACCATTGGTAGGAATTAAACTTCTATTAGTCATAGTAATGATGGTATGTACATTGCAACATCTGTTAAAACATATTTGTCCTTATGTTCTGGTGACTAGTGACTTGTATGTAACAAATACTTTATTGTCTTCTTATTTTTAGTAAAATATATTTTAAGGTTAGAAAAAAATGTAATCCACAGGTATGATGTTACAGTATCATAATGGGAAAATTATATGAAGAAAAAATGTACATAATCCAACCCAAAGTCTATTTTACTCACTTATCTCCACATTTTCTTATTAAGCATTGTTAATTGAAGGCGTCTAAAATACTTAAACAATAAATTTAATATTCTGTCCCCTGCTTCTACCAAAAATCTGGTCAAAGTTTTAATGAATTGTATGCCCTAAAAGTAGACAAGATAAATGTAAAATAATAAAAGGTTTAACAAAAAAAAATGGGACTGAATAATCTAAATGTAGGAAAATTAGTCATTATGAAATTGAACATTAGTTCTGAATGCATCTCAAGGGTTCAAGATTCTTTTACCGAAAATAATGTTTCTTATTAACATTGAGTGAAGACACATGACTATTTGGAGAATAATGAACTTAACTGCAATAGCTTCTGCTTTGAACCACATTTAACATTTAAACCCTAAATCTTAAAAGCAGATTGGTTTGTTTGTTTGTTTGTTTTTTAAGGAGAGAGGAGGGAAACTAGCTTTGAACATATACTATGTGCTTGCTCATTTTGTGAAGTGTTTTCACATAGGCTCTGTGATTAAACCCTTACCACAAACTGATGAGTTGGCATTCAGTTCAGTTCAGTTCAGTTCAGTGGCTCAGTCGTGTCCGACTCTCCGCGACCCCATGAATCACAGCACGCCAGGCCTCCCTGTCCATCACCAACTCCCGGAGTTCACTCAAACTCATGTCCACAGAGTCGGTGATGCCATCCAGCCATCTCATTCTCTGTCGTCCCCTTCTCCTCCCGCCCCCAAACTTTCCCAGCATCAGAGTCTTTTCCAGTGAGTCAACTCGTCGCATGAGGTGGCCAAAGTATTGCAGTTTCAGCTTTAGCATCAGTCCTTCCAATGAACACCCAGGATTCTTCCCATTTATGAGGAATCCAAGATTGAGAGTTTAGATAAACTTCCCCAGGTCACATAACTAGTACATGATGAAGCCAGGATATAAACCTAGGTCTATCTGTCTCCAAAGCCTATGATCATTCAACTTTGAATTGCTTTTTATGGGTTATTGTTTTTAATAATCACAACAACCTCGTTAGGTAATACCAGCACCCCCATTTCATGGATGAGGAATCCAAAATTTAGAGAATCAACTACTTTCTCACAGATTTGAAGCCCTGACTCCGCTATATCAGAGTGCTTTCAAAATGTTGTGTTGGTTGTCAAAGTGCCATCCAGATTTGGTCATATAATAGTAATTTGGTTCTTTTTTTGCCTTTTCTAGGTGCCTTCTTGATACCATATGTGATTATGCTAGCCCTGGCTGGTTTACCTTTGTTCTTCTTAGAGTGCTCCATGGGACAATTTTCTAGCTTAGGTCCAGTTTCAGTTTGGAGGATTCTTCCATTGTTTCAAGGTTGGTATTAAAATGTTTTCCTTATTGTGCTTATTGGTTTGTTCTTGCATATAGCTGTCCTCACTGGGTGGATGAAAGCATTTAACATCGGGACATGATGGCCCAGGTGGTAAAGAATCTGCCTGCAATGCAGGAAACGTGGGTTTGATCCCTGGGTCAGGAAAATCCCCTGGAGGAGGAAATGGCATCCACTCCAGTATTCTTGTCTGGGAAATCCATGGACAGAGGAGGCTGGTGGGCTATACAGTCCATGGGGCAGCAAAGAATTGGACACAACTGAGCAACTAACTTTCAAAGGCAGAGACATACATTGTTTTTTTATTTGCCACCATCAAATTTAGAAATCAAATGTTAATATGTATTTCTCTTTATCTTGGGCTGCAGATATGGTCAGGGTTAAGAAGGATATGAGGAAGTTATTATTTTCCTATTTTCACCTTTTGAACTCTCTTGGCAAACAGTCTTGTGTGTTAACTTTATGGCTCTGGCTTTTCTTCTACTTCGTATACGGTCTCTGTCTTCTTGCTTTTTCAGATCTTTTACAATGCCTCATTCAGAAAAGTTGAAGGGCAGGTCACTATTTTTTTCTTGGATGATCCTAATGGAATAGGACACTGGGAACATTTTTTTGAAAATGCTTTGATTGTTGTTAAACATCAAACAGCCTTTCTGTTTGAAGATTATATATCATTTTTGGTATGTGCTAGCTGCTGAAAGCTACTTGTAAAAGTTTCAATGTAACATCTAAAATACATTTATAGTGAGGTGAAGAGACTATCATGCTGGAATATTAAGGAAGCTACCTCCAAAGTTTGTCTTAACATAGGAGTTATATTCAGTATGCTAAGCTGCATTTTGAAACTAGAGAGTTAAAGAAATTTAAGAAGTTTAAATTCAGATATTTACCAACTTACTGAATTTTCTTTAATTTTTTAAATTGTTCTCTTTTCCAGGTGTGGGGATTACAATGGTCCTGATATCCCTTTTTGTGACAATCTATTATAATGTCATAATTGCCTATAGTCTTTACTACCTGTTTGCTTCTTTTCAACGTGAACTACCATGGTCAAAATGTTCCATCAGTTGGGCTGATGGAAACTGTAGCAGATCACCTTTCGGTAAAATTCATTTATTTGTTAACTCCGAGTCATTCATTCTTTTATATTTTCTAACAAGATTAAAGGCCTAAATCATTTCTTAGCAAATTTAGGTTCAACTTTGAGCCACAGGTTACTGATGAAATCAGAATAAATCATGTGTAACCTGAAAATTGATTAATGCAATATGTTAATTTCTGAGGGCAGCCAGTAAAGCTAAACCACTACTTGGAGTACTTCTTGCAGACCTAGGTTGTGGGTAGCAGACAAGGAAGAAAATGGGAAAGTGGTAAGAGAGAAAATCACTGTTTATGATACATAGTAGTGTTCAGGAGATGGTGAGTATTGCTAGTCTTTGGAATAATGTAGCATCGACATTGTAGACTATTACCATTGGGATTTGCTGTGTATATTGGAGAATAAATTGATACAGATTTAACACTTCTTAGGAATTTAAAGGTGTCATTTATCTATATAGGTTAAATAAGTCCACATATGAAAATTTCCCTAGAGTACTGAATCCTAATTGAAATGACAATTACTCTACAGCTGTTGTTACTGTGAATATACTGTAAATATAATATACTATAAATATAAAAATATACTGTAAATATAAAAATACATACTGTTTAAAAGGGCAGATATTTTCATACTCACCCTCAGCTTAGTAGTAGTGAAAATTTAAGTTTCTGAGTGTGCATGGCTCATTCCATTTGTGACATTTCTACTCCATATTCAATAAATAACAATTTAGACAGTACCTTAAGTATTTCACCATTTAAACTTTATTTCCAGGAAAGCACTCTTCTAAAACTAAGTACATGTCTGTGTGTATTCTTTTTTCCTAATTTTTAGTGACACATTGTAATGTGAGTATAAGCATAAATGAAATCTTCCAAGCGAATAAAAGCTGGGTAGATGCCAACAATCTTACCTGCATCAATGGAAGTGAAGTTTATCAGACAGGGCAGCTTCCCAGTGAACAGTATTGGAAGTGAGTACAGTACATTATCTACATCCTAAGCAGATGTTACTAAAATTTTTTATAAATGACAATAAAATATTGATCAGCTCTTTTCTTAACTCATATAAGAGCAAATTATACTTCATTTGACTCAAATGTTTATCCTGTGTGAGTAGAAGTAGCCTGCAAAATTAGCCCATAGCTAATAGATTGTCATTCATAAGTTGGTTATTAAATGGGCACAAGGTCATCAGTGATGATTTATATAGTGCTTATTATCTATAAGTTAGGGCATTACTTTGAAGAAAAATATGCAATTTTTAGACTATAATGAGCAAGTTCTAATGATAAACAGTTGGGTGATGAATAATACTAGGGGCAGAATTGCTGTTTAAGGCTGAAATTCTTCATTATTCATTTTGTTTATAGTTGTCGTTATATGACAAAATAGATGTTTGGGGTTATATTTGCTTTTATTAATTTTAAATGATCTCTCTTTAATCCCCTTACTGTATACCTGCCCTTTACCCTTATATAACTTCTTTGACTATTGCTGTAATGAAATCTTCCTCATCTCCATGTTACTGCTCTGTGTGACCCTTTTAAAATTTGGCCCCTAAAATGTTCTAAACATCAAGCTAAGAAGTAAAATCCTATATCTATATATGTCCCTAGTGAAAACCATGGAATTTTACAGAAAGCCTTTGAAAAAGGTATAAATAATGGGACTATTTAGCTTTGATAATAACAACAAGTATGATGAATTAGAGCTTCCCTGGCTCAGGTGGTAAAGAATCTGTCTGCAATGCGGGAGACTTGTGTTCAATCCATGGGTCTACGTTTGATCCCTGGGTCGGGAAGATACCCTGGAGAAAGGAATGGCAACCCACTCCAGTATTCTTGCCTGGAAAATCGCATGAACATAGGAACCTGATGGGCTACAGTCCATGGGGTCACAAAGAATCGGACACGACTGAGTGACTAACACTATGATGAATATGAAAATATTTAATACAATTTAAAATGTCTTCTCTGTCATTTTAACATGAGAAAAAAAATAACATAAGTAGAATAATCTGATGTAAGGTTAATTTTTTTTTTCCATAGAGGAGTTTTGAAATATTAGGGGAAAATCGGAGCTAAAGGAATGAGTGGATCTTTTATTCTATGATTTGAAGTTTTGGATTGGCTGCAGTTAACCAGAAAGTTCTGAGCCTGACTTATCAATGAATTATTTTTGCCCCTCCATACAACTGTATCAGTAAAAGGCTCATATGACATTGATGTCATATTAACATTAATAAATACTAATTAATATTAGTATTAATATGTTGTATTAATATTAATAAATACAAATTAGTATTAGTATTAGTAAAATACTCGTGAAGCTTCCCCTGTATGAAAGATATTACAAAATTCAATGTATTAAGATGAATGATTGTATGTTAATCAAAGGACATTTGTGTTTTCAGTAAAGTGGCACTCCAACGGTCAAGTGGACTGGATGAGACTGGAGTCATTGTTTGGTATTTAGCACTTTGTCTTCTTCTGTCTTGGCTCATAGTCGGAGCAGCACTATTTAAAGGAATAAAGTCTTCTGGAAAGGTAATTTAGAAAACACCTTAGACAGTAATGTTACTGTTTTCCAATTTCATTGTAGTTCAATGCCAAGTAGTATCAAATGCATGTTTTTTTTCTATCATGAGATCCTTCGAATGTGTGAAAAGCTTTCTAAGTAGGAAGCCTCAATCTAAGAAAATACATAAGAACACTGCTATTATTAAAAATAAAACTAGCAAAAATTAGTACTAGGTGTGTGTAATTTCTCTAAACTTGGACCCTTCTAGCTGATACAGCATTCTGAGGCTTGGGAGTATATTTTTAAAATTTCCATCCTATTATAATAAAGAAGCATCCTGAGTGGAATTATATGTTACAATTTTTGGTCTGGAAAGTCTAGATCCCTGTTATATATGTTATATAGGGTAATAGTGTCAGGATTCCCATTATTCCATTGTTGGAGAGAGAAGGAAAAAAATAAAACCATACAAGTGTTCTCTGAAAGCTTGCCAAAACTGACTCAGAACCCTCTCTCAGCAGAAAGTCCTCTTCTGAAAAACATTTCCCATGTCATTGTTTTATTTTTAAACTTTCAGAGAGCACTGTGGCAATATCAGAGAACAACATGAAATTTTCTCTGTGAGCAGCTGTACAATACCCAGAAAAATAAACATGTGTGTGTTTGTAACTACTAGACTGAAATTTCCAATAAGGACAGAGACAAGAATAACTGTGGATACTATCTTTGTGTTCCTGGTACAATATCTAGCACAGTTACTGTTACATTGTAATGAGACATAGTGTTCAGTTCAGTTCAGTTCAGTTGCTCAGTCATGTCCGACTCAACGCTACCCCATGAATCACAGAAGGCCAGGCCTCCCTGTCCATCACCAACTCCCGGAGTTCACTCAAACTCATGTCCATAGAGTCAGTGATGCCATCCAGCCATCTCATTCTCTGTCGTCCCCTTCTCCTCCTGCCCTCAATCCTTCCCAGCATCAGAGTCTTTTCCAGTGAGTCAACTCGTCACATGAGGTGGCCAAAGTATTGGAGTTTCAGCCTTAGCATCAGTCCCTCCAATGAACACCCAGGATTGATCTCCTTTAGAATGGACTGGTTGGATCTCCTTGCAGTCCAAGGGAGTCTCAAGAGTCTCCTCCAGCACCACAGTTCAAAAGCATCAATTCTTCGGCGATCAGCTTTCTTCACAGTCCAACTCTCACATCCATACATGACCACGGGAAAAACCATAGCCTTGACTAGACAGACCTTGGTTGGCAAAGTAATATCTCTGCTCTTCAGTATACTATCTAGGTTGGTCATAACTTTCCTTCCAAGGAGCAAGCGTCTTTTAATTTCATGGCTGCAATCAGCATCTGCAGTGACTTTGGAGCCCAAAAAAATAAAGTCTAACACTGTTTCCACTGTTTTTCCATCTATTTCCCATGAAGTGATGGGACCAGATGCCATGATCTTTGTTTTCTGAATGTTGAGCTTCAAGCCAACCTTTTCACTCTCCTCTTTCACTTTCATCAAGAGGCTTTTGAGTTCCTCTTCACTTTCTGCCATAAGGGTGGTGTCATCTGCATATCTAAGGTTATTGATATTTCTTCCAGCAATCTTGATTCCAGCTTGTGCTTCTTCCAGCCCAGCATTCCTCATGATGTACTCTGCATAGAAATTAAATAAGCAGGGTGACAATATACAGCCTTGATGTACTCCTTTCCCGATTTGGAACCAGTCTGTTGTTCCATGTCCAGTTCTGACTGTTGCTTCCTGACCTGCATACAGGTTTCTCAAGAGGCAGGTCAGGTGGTCTGGTATTCCCATCTCTTTCAGAATGTTCCACAGTTTATTGTGATCGACACAGTCAAAGGCTTTGGCATAGTCAATGAAGCAGAAATAGATGTTTTTCTGGAACTCTCTCGCTTTCTCCATGATCCAGCGGATGTTGGCAATTTGATCTCTGGTGCCTCTGCCTTTTCTAAAACCAGCTTGAACATCTGGGAGTTCACGGTTCACATATTGCTGAAGCCTGGCTTGGAGAATTTTGAGCATGACTTCACTAGCGTGTGAGATGAGTGCAATTGTGCGGTAGTTTGAGCATTCTTTGGCATTGCCTTTCTTTGGGACTGGAATGAAGACTGACCTTTTGCAGTCCTGTGGCCACTGCTGAGTTTTCCAAATTTGCTGGCATATTGAGTGCAGCACTTTCACAGCATCATCTTTCAGGATTTGAAATAGCTCCACTGGAATTCCATCACCTCCACTAGCTTTGTTCATAGTGATGTTCTCTAAGGCCCACTTGATGTCACATTCCAAGATGTCTGGCTCTAGGTCAGTGATCATGTTATCGTGACTAGTGTTAGATCACAAAAATACTGGGAACATCACAAGGTCAGTGGAAATTTTCCAAAACAATGTTGTGATTGTATATTTTATAAACCCTTGGTTCATTTTTTATGTCAATATTAAAAAATCCATGAAAATCCATTTACCCAGGCAATTAATTTTTACTGGTCTTGGGATGGTTTGTTTAAATCATCTCCTTGGGCATATTACCAAACATAGGACATTTATGGAGCAAAGAAATTATCTACATTAATGAAAAGCTAGCCTCAAAGGCAGTCAGCTCATCTGGAAACATGTGTTATCTAGGATATAAGCAGTTCCCATGTATGTATGTGTGCTCTCACACACTCTTAATAGTAGCTTTAAGGATAATAATATCAAGTGTCCAGCACTCACTTTAAAAACTTCCACAGGATTTGGACAACTACTAGGAGATTTTCTTTCTTCTCTGGGATTGAGCATAGACTAACTACTTCAGTTAAAAGTTTACTTTTTAAACTACTTTAAAATCATTTTCTTTTCCACCTTAATGCACTAATTTACCAAGAGGTGATTTTCACTCCTATCAGACATTTGTTGCTTAGTCACCAAGTTGCGTCTGACTTTTTGAGACCCCATTGACTTCAGCATGCCAGGTTTCCCTGTTCTTCACTATCTCCCGGAGTTTGCTCAAACTCATGTCCATTGAGTCAGTGATGCCATCCACCATCTTATCCTTTGCTGCCTGCTTTACCTCCTCCCCTCAATCTTTCCCAGCATCAGGGTCTTTTCCAATGAGTTGGTTTTTTGCATCAGGTGGCCAAAGTATTGGAGCTTCAGCTTCAGTATCAGTCCTTCCAATGAATATTCAGGGTTGAGTTCCTTTAGGATTGACTGGTTTGATCTCCTTGCTGTCCAAGAGACTCTCAAGAGTCTTCTCTAGCATCACAATTCAAAATCATCAATTCTTCATGCTCAGCTTTCTTTATGGTTCAACTGTCACATCCGTACATGACTACTGGAAAAACCATAACTTTGACTATAGACCTTGGTCGGCAAAGTGAGGTCTCTGCTTTTGAATATACTGTCTAGATTTGTCATAGCTTTTCTTCCAAAGGGCAGACATCTTTTAATTTCGTGGCTGCAGGCACCATCCATTCGGAGAAGGCAATGGCAAGCCACTCCAGTACTCTTGCCTAGAAAATCCCATGGATGGAAGAGCCTGGTAGGCTGCAGTCCGTGGGGTCGCTAAGGGTCGGACACGACTGAGCGACTTCACTTTCACTTTTCACTTTCACACATTGGAGAAGGAAATGGCAACCCACTCCAGTGTTCTTGCCTGGAGAATCCCAGGGACGGGGGAGCCTGGTGGGCTTCCGTCTATGGGGTCACACAGAGTCGGACACGACTGAAGTGACTTAGCAACAGCAACAGCAAGGCACCATCCACAGTGATTTTGGAGCCCAAGATGATAAAATTTGCCACTGTTTCCACTTTTCTCCCATCTGTTTGCCATGAAGTGATGGGACCGGATGCCATGATCTTCATTTTTGAACATTGAATTTTAAGCCAGCTTTTTCACACTTCTCTTTCACTTTCATAAAGAGACTCTTCAGTTCCTCTTCACTTTCTGCCATGAGAGTGATATCATCTGCATATCTGAGGTTGTTGATATTTCTTCAGCCAATCTTGATTCCAGCTTGTACTTCATCTAGCAAGATGTACTCTGCATATAAGTTAAATAAGCAGAGTGACAATATACATCCTTTACGTACTCCTTTCCCAATTTTGAACCAGTCCGTCGTTCCATGTCTGGTTCTGTTGCTTCTTGACCTGCATACAGGTTTATCAGGAGGCAGGTAATGTGGTCTAGTATTCCATCTCTTTAAGAGTTTTCCACAATTTATTGTGTTCTACACAGTCAAAGGCTTTAGTGTAGTCAGTGAAGCAGATATTTTTTCTTAAATTCCCTTGCTTTTACTATTATGCAATAGATGTTGGCAATTTTTTTCTGGTTCCTCTGCCTTTTCTAAATCCAGCTTATACATCTGGAAGTTTATAACTTGAAGGATTTTTAACATTACATTGCTAGTATGTGAAATGAATGCAACTGTATGGTAATTTGAACTTCTAGGTGTACAAGCTGGATTTGGAAAAGGCAAAGGAACCAGAGATGAAATTACCAACATTTATTAGGATACATTTAGGAAAGCACTCCATCTGGATTTCAAATAACCACTGCTGATATAGTGCTTATTTACAACATAAACTGGGAAACATTGCCACATACATCAGAGTGTTTTGAAAGTGGATCATTCAAAGAGTGATAAAAACAGAAAGAGGAAATTATGCCAACTTTGGTATTAGTATTATCAGACATTAATAAGCTAAACATTTCAACTGGCTAGTAACTTTGTTTGTATACAATTATATACCATGAGTTTTAAAAATAATAACTTTCGGTTGTTCTTGGTAGGTGGTGTATTTTACAGCTCTTTTCCCCTATGTTGTCCTACTCATCCTGGTGATTCGAGGGGCAACTCTGGAAGGTGCAGCAAAAGGCATTTCATACTATATTGGAGCACAGTCAAATTTTGCAAAACTTAAGGATGCTGAGGTAAGACAATTCAGATTTCACATTATCTAAGGAGGTAAACCTTAAAAGTCAATACTGAAAACCTTTGATTACCTAGAGTGTTGTAATGTAATAGCTTGTAAAAGAATATGGAGTTAAAGTTATTAATGTTTCTGTCCACTAGGATGCCTGACTTTAAGTGTTTAATATGACACTAATGCTGTCTTATTGGAAGTGAGACAGTCATTTTTAGCAACAGGATTTTCAGTCATTTTATTCAAACTGATCCTATTAGACCAAAAGGATTTGGGGCTTATTAATCTGGAAAAGCATATTTCATGCATGAATGAAATGAAATGAAAGTCACTCAGTCATGTCCGACTCTTTGCGACTCCATGGATAGTCCACGGAATTCTCCAGGCCAGAATACTGGAGTGGGTAGCCTTTCCCTTCTCCAGGGGATCTTCCCAACCCAGAGATCGAACCCAGGTCTCCTGCATTGTGGGCAGATTCTTTACCAGCTGAGCTACAATACCCACAAATTGATGAACAGGGTTTCCCAGGTGGTGCTAGTGGTAAAGAACTGCCAATACAGGAGACATAAGAGACACGAGTTTGATCGCTGGGTTGGGAAGATCCCCTGGAGAAGGGCATGGCAACCCACTCCAGTATTCTTACCTGAAGAATCCCATGGACAGAGGAGCCTGGTGGGCTACAGTCCATGAGGCTGCAAAGAGTCAGACGTGACTGAAGTGACTTAGCATGCATGTGACTTATCAAATAAACATGTAGTAGATTTAAAGACTACAGTTGATGGTTTAATGGTCTAATATAAACTTTATCTTCAAAAGTTAATATTCTGAAGTTAAAACAAATTTGAAATGAAGAATTCCATAAACAAAACTGTTACTTGTATACAAGACACATAAATATGTGCCATGAATATGAATTGGTAACCCCTTTTAATATTAATCTGTCTGCAGATAATGGCTATGTGAATCATATGTACATAGAATCTTTTACAATTTTAACTGCAGAGGGAATTGCCAGTAAGTGTACTCCATCGACTTTCCTTCTATTGATACAGCTTAGATGGTAAAGCGTCTGCCTGCAATGCAGGAGACCCGGGTTCAATCCCTGGGTCGGGAAGATCCCCTGAAGAAGCAAATGGCAACCCACTCCAGTATTCTTGCCTGGAAAATTCTGTGGACTCAAGAGCCTGGTAGGCTACAGTCCATCAGGTCACAAAGAGTCAGACATGACTAAGCGACTTCAATTTCAATAACACTTTCACTTTTTTAGTAGTCATGTCACATTCTTAGAACACATTAAGTTTCTGGTCAGGCAAAATTCAACAATATTATATTAAAATCAAGAAATACTATAACATATTAGCAGTATTAGCCAAAATGGATATTAGTTTTAGCTTGCTATGGTATTCTTTGTGGAACTCATGCTACCTTTCAGCAGTTGCTGTGTTCTAAATACTCACAATATGGATATTTAATTATTTTTTGTAGAATGTTTCTGGTAACCAAGTCAAGTTTATCAATTTTTAGTCATGGAAATCCATCCTTTACCTTTTTGAAAATTGAGAGGTCAGTCTCCGGCTTTTGGTTACCTTCTGTGTGTCCAAATCATTTTCACTCAGTAGTAATCACAAAAAATCACTCTAAATCATTATCTAAATTGATCACTCTAAATCATTTTAGAACTATGAACTTTTATTGTTTATGTGTTGGAGATTAACATACTTTGATGTATCCAAAGGCCACTGCTTATTTCTTCATTTTTTTGGGGCCTCACATTTTTTAACCTTGTTTGTTAATCTCTTCCCAACTAGAAGACCATTTTTGACGATGGATAAGAAACAAATAAAATGGAAGTTGGTATTCATCATCTTCTCTCTGTTAGGTTATTAAACAAGATAAAATATGTTAATATACTTTGAAATGGTAAACTGTTATATAAATTAACACACAAGTATTTTAATTATTGCTGTTATATAATACAAAATAATTGTAGAATGTAGCATTTTTCCTAAGAAATGGACCCTCTATTCTCTTTAAACATCATAAGTTTGAGCACAGTGGAAAAGCTACTTTGATATTCCTCTAAGTGGCTTTTAAAGCCTCAGAAACCTAGGCTTTATAGCTCCATGAGACTATCCTGAAATTTTTATGTGACTATTTTATATTGGTCTGTGTTTTGGTACCTCTATTAGCTTTAAAACATCAGAGCTAAGCCTAAAGTTCTGTATGAAACATACAATTTAATTCTCATACCTCCCCACCCCAACACAAACACTACCTCACCCCTTCTTTGGGTTTGCTGGCAATGAAAATTTTTTCTTGGATGCTTTTTATTCATCTCCAATTTATATTTCTAAGCATGCAATCACAAGTATGTATTTTTTCCTTTTCTTTAAATATTTGAACTCTATTGATATCTCTAGGAGAGTAGAGAACCACACAAATTGATAGCTAGAGGGGTCTCCAATGATTGTTTTACTAACTCCTTCATTTTACAGTGATAAAAGTTGAGACCCAGGAAGATTCACATTTAGTTAAATTTACATCGCCTGTTTGTGCATCTTGAATTAAGATTTCCTAATCCCTAAACTTGGAGAAGGAAATGGCAACCCACTCCAGTATTCTTGCCTGGAGAATCCCAGGGACAGAGAAGCCTGGTGGGCTGCCATCTATGGGATTGCACAGAATCGGACATGACTGAAACAACTTAGCAGCAGCAGCAGCAGCAATCCCTAAACTAATAGTCTTCTATATAGCCATGAGATGGGTAGGTATAGAGATGATAAGTATGTTTGGGACTAGGTAGCCTAGACACATCATTCATGGTATGCATAGCATTCTTACACAACCGAGACCTGCCACACCACCTCCAGACCCCTTCACCCCCACTCACATATGCATGCATAATGTATCAAGTCAAAGCAGCTGAGAGACTAACATAAGCATGTCGTTCATCTAATATTGGATTGGCCAAAAAGTTCATTTGGGTTGGCCAACCTGATATGTAAAACTGCCTAAGAAATTAGTGCATCTTATTTCTCACATGATTTTCTTATCTTGTTGTTGTTGTTTAGTCACTAAGTCATGTCTGACTCTGTGTGACCCCATAGACTGTAGCCCTCCAGGCTCTTCTGTTCATGGGATTTCCCAGGCAAGAATACTGGAGTGGGTTGCCATTTCCTTCTCCAGGGGATCTTCCCAACCCAGGGATCGAACCCGAGTCTCTAGCATATCCTGCACTGGCAGGCAGATTCTTTACTGCTGAGTCACCACTTAAATATAACCAATTGTTAAATGTATAAGTGAAATAACCATGATCTAGCTGTCTGTCTATGCATCTATCTACCCATTTATTTATCCATCCATTTTACTTTCTACTGGCTTCCTGCCATTATAAAAGCAATTATAGTATAATAATCATCTAATATCAAGCTATATTCTGAAGACCTAGTAAATATTTATTTACTCCTAACAACTTTATTTCTATTGAAATTGGAAATAGAGTACATACCTTTCAAGGAGAAAATTATTGTTTTTAACTTCCACAAATGAAACTGAGTATCAGTTCATGTTTCTTTTCCATAAAAACATAATAGCTATCATTGAATATCCTATTACTTGCTTTGCATATGCTATCTCATTTAATTCTCACATCATTCTTAGGACACATAGTTATTACTATTATTATTATCATCATCTCCATTTTACAGATGATGAAACAGGCTTGAAGACGTTAAAATAAATCACATTCAATGAAAGTTAGAGGTATTGGATTTAGACTTCATTCTTTTTGATTCCAGAGCTAGACCTGTTAAGTTACCATGTTAACACGGCCTGCCTTCCACTGACCAATCATATTTCCAGATGGACTAAAAATACACTTTTTCCTACATATATGCCAGCCCTATTATTTGAAGTCTCCATAATTAGATTTTTCTTCAGAGTAATGTTATATCTATAGAATTTCACTATTAAGATGGATTTACTTTGGTTAGCTTCTAAGAATAATTATTGCCCTTTAGCAAAGACATAGGAGGGGTAAATTGTGAAAGGGGAAAAGATAAAAGGGTTGAATTAGATGAAGAGTGGGAGCACTGCTTAAAGAGATAAGGCCAGCTGCATGGGGCTCTAATCAAAACATGGAATGAGGTAACTGGATGATTGAAGGGATGTCTAAATATATCATCATTCTTTAAAAACTTCCTAGTACTATCCTTGTTAAGAATATGTTTTTATTGTCCCCAAGTTGATATGTGGAGTAAACAGAATTCCAATCAAATTCCCAGCACAGTTTCCATGGAACCTGAAAATTTATTCAAAAATTTATGCAAAAAAGCAAAGTGTTTCTTAAAAAATGAGGAAGATTTGTCCTACCAGATGTGAAATGATATTATAATGCTAATGGTACTAAAATAATGTTTGCATAGGTATAGACATACAGACCTGTGGAACAGAACAGTAATCTCAAAAACAGATTCGTGAACATATGGAACTTGATATGTGGCAGAGGTGGGGATACAGATCAATGGGAAAGGGACGGACTATCCAATTGATACAATTGATATACAAATATAACAGATAATATCAATTATCTTCAATTGATATTTCATTTAGAAAACAATGTATTTGGATTTCTAATTTAATATGCATTAAATTCAGTTTCAGGTGAATTGAACTTAAGGATATAAGCAAAACTAAGTCTTTTAGAAGAAAATATAGGATAGTAGCTTTATGACCTTGGGCTAAGGATTCTTTTTTTCAGTCAGAGAAATCAAGGACAATACGTAAAAGCAAAGATAGATACCTTCAGCTACATTAAAACAAAATCTTTGGTTCATCAAAGGACACAATGTTAAGAGGGGGGAAAAAGCCACAAATTGGGAGAAAAAATTAAGATGTATAACAGATAAAGGATTAAAATTTGACTACATAAAGAATTCCTAGAGGTCAAATAAGATAAATAACCCAAACAAAACATTGGCAAAATATGTGAACAGGAATTTCACAGAAAAAGAAAACTATAGAATATAAACAAATAAAAACATGCTAAGCCTTATAAATTATTTAAGGTTATCAACACTCTCATTTCACAACCATTAGTTTGGACAGCATTCTAAATTCTGACTGATGTTGGCAAGGATGTGGGGGAGTGAGAACTCTCATACCATCTGGTGGGAGTGCAAACTGATACAACCACTTCAGAAAATAATTTGGCAATATTTAGTTGAATTGAAATTTCATATGATTCAAATGGATAATGGATAAATATCATCTACTACTGAATGGAAAAAACAGGTTGTATTAGTTTACATGCATTAAGATAACTTTTCTATAAACCCAAAATCATGAAAGGCTAAATGCCATATCATTTAGGATAGCAAAAATATGAAGAAAATCAGAGAAATGATAAACACAGAAGTCAGGATAGCAGTTACCACTGAAGTTGGAAGTGTGATATGATCAGAAAGGAGCACAAGGAGGCTTTAATAGCCTGCTGCTGCTGCTGCTAAGTCACTTCAGTCGGTGTCCGACTCTGTGTGACCCCATAGACGGCAGCCCACCAGGCTCCCCCGTCCCTGGGATTCTCCAGGCAAGAACACTGGAGTGGGTTGCCATTTCCTTCTGCAATTCGTGAAAGTGAAAAGTGAAAGTGAAGTCGCTCAGTCGTGTCCGACCCTTAGTGACCCCACGGACTGCAGCCTAGCAACATTTTATTTCTTAAGCTCAGTAGTGGGTATGTAGGTGTTTGTTTTGTTTTTATGTTATTCACTTATATATATGAAATATTTTATACAAATGAAAAATTAAGAGTGTGTGTTTTTAAATATTATTTTATTTTATAGGTTTGGAAAGATGCTGCCACACAGATATTTTATTCTCTGTCAGTTGCCTGGGGTGGTTTGGTTGCCTTATCATCTTACAATAAGTTCAATAACAACTGCTACTCAGATGCCATTGTAGTTTGTGTGACAAATTGCCTTACTAGTGTGTTCGCTGGATTTGCTATTTTTTCTATATTGGGACACATGGCTCATATATCTGGAAAGGAAGTCACACAAGTTGTAAAATCAGGTATGTAATGACTATATATAGCTTCTATATAGCTCATTTAAGAAACGCTGATATACTTTATAACAATTAAAGCACTCAAGATTTAGGATATTGAGTTTTCTTTCTCATTTCATCTTAAATAACTTGGTTATTTTAATCATATAAAAATTCTTAGATGATCTGAGAAACAAGACTATATTACAGAACAACTGTTTAAAGTTTTCCCAAATTTTGTTTAGTGTTTAATATGAACTACCTACTGTTAATATGAACTACTTACTGCACAACTGCAAGTATTAGGCATCACGCTATGCACTTTACACTATCTTCATTTGCATGTATGTATATAAAGACACATACATATATATATACATGTGTGTATTAATATATATATGAATATTATAAATTACATATGAAAATTAATCGATGTACAATTACACTATTAGATCTGAATTTTTAAAATGCACAAATGTCATATAGATTGAAACCCAACTGACTTTGCATATACAGCTATGTCCAGCTTTAAAGGAATCTGATTAATGAATGTCTTAACTTTAAAGACATTAACTAGAGATGCTTAATTATCTGACTTGGTGGCTCAGATGGTAAAGAATCCGCCTGCAATGCAAGAGACCCAGGTTCAATCCCTGGGTGGGGAAGATCCTCTCGAGAAGGGACTGGCTACCCACTCCAGTATTCTTGCCCAGAGAATTCCATGGATAGAGGAGCCTGGCAGGCTACAGTCCATGGGGTCGCAAAGACACAACTGAGCAACTAACACTTTCACTTTTGAAGACTCTTAGGAACAGAAATTTAGGGTTCTTTTAAGTCAGTTTTTCTTACTAAATTTCTATTTATTGTTAATATCATTTGGTGGAGAGATTGATGAATGAGAAAAAATGTTGGGACTAAAAAGGACTTTGGAGATCATGTAGTGTCCAGCTCCTCATTTACAGAGGATGGGACTGAGCATAGAAATGTTATGTCTTGCAGAAGATCAAATAATTAGGAAGTGATAGAGCCTAGGCTAGAAGCAAATTCTCCTGAAGCCTAGGTCAGTCCCGGGAGGTTGGAGACACTTAAAATACTTAAACTAAGTATCATATAATATGATTTTAAAAGTTTTAACAAGTGTCTCTAAAGGCAACATACATCAAATAGAAAAGATTCAATTTATAGTTTTATTACATACAATCTTGCAGGTGTCCATATAATAATTTAAATAGCACTAAAATTATACCTGTTATCTTGTAATAACCTATAATGGAGTATAATGTGCAAAAATACAGAATCACTATGTTGTATACCAAAACAGAATATTGTTGTAAATCAATTATACTTCAATAAAAAAAAATAAGTTGGCACTACACAGCTGTGAAACGTACAGTGAAAAAAATAAATGACACTACATATTGTGATACTGGGTAAACACTGGAAAGAGAGTTGACTGGAATTTAAGACAGTTGCTCTTCATTAATTTAAAAAAAATAAAATCAGCTAAACATCAGTGATGTAGTTAAGATTTCTTATGTGAGAAATGTACCATTTACAAAATTTATCTCACTAGCTTAATTTACAACACGTTTACATTATCATATTATAGAACAACCTACATAAACACTTTTAAAAAGTGATAGTGAAACGTTGCTAAAGAATGTATATTATCCATTGGGTTGCCAAATTGAGATTTTTCTAGTATCTTACTTTGAAAAATGTGAATTTCTTTAATTTTCTTTAACTTAATTTAAATTAAAATTCCATTAATTTTTCCTAGGTTTTGATTTGGCATTCATTGCCTATCCAGAAGCTTTAGCTCAACTCCCAGGTGGGCCATTTTGGTCCGTATTATTTTTTTTCATGCTTTTGACTTTGGGTCTTGACTCTCAGTTTGCTTCCATTGGTAAGTAATCCTCCCAATGTTAACATATCCCTCTCATATTTTACTCTACTTCAAAACATCATTTTCTTACCCTTGTTGCCCCCATCTAGCTTTTACTCTCAGAATGATCTTTCTGAAAATTCCTTTTAACTTAAATTTTAAATACGGAAAAATACAATGTACTCATGTATCAGATACTCAAAAGGAACAGACATTAATATTTTATGTTTGCTTCAGACACTTTTTAGAAAAATAAACTGTTACAGATAAATTTGAAGTCCCTTATGTTTCTCTGCCTAATGCAATTCACATTTCTTCCTTCCTAGAAAGCAACTGTCACCATGGATTATATATGTTATTTGTGTACATTTTATATGTATCCATAAATAAAATTTTTAAATTTCACAAAAATGTGAAGTTTCATAGCATACATACCATTCTGACAGTTGCTTTTTATATGTATTATGAATCCATGTTGATACACAGAGATGTGTTAGTTGCTCAGTCATGACTGACTCTTTGCTATTCTTTGTGCATGGACTTAGCCTGCCAGGCTCCTCTGTCCATAGAATTCTCCAGACAAGAATACTGGAGTGGGTAGCCATTCATTTCTCCAGGGACTCTTCCCAACCCAGGGATCGAACCCAAGTCTCCTGCATTGCAGGCAGATTCTTTACCATATGAGTCACCAAGTTAATTCACAATCTGTTACCATAATTATGGGCATTTGGATTATTTCCAATTTTTTAAATTAATTTATTTTAATTGGAGGCTAATTACGATATTGTAGTGGTTACACGCACTGCTGCAATAATTATTCTTATATATGGTTCTCTTTACACATAGGAATTTTCCCTAGGGTTCAGTTCAGTTCAGTTGCTCAGTCGTGTCCGACTCTTTGCAACCCCATGAACTGCAGCATGCCAGGCCTCCCTGTCCATCACCAACTCCCGGAGCCCACCCAAACCCATGTCTGTTGAGCTGATGATGCCATCCAACTATCTCATCCTCTGTTGTCCCCTTCTCCTCCTGCTCTAGGGTACACAACTAAAAATTCTGAAACAGTTTTTGTTGTATCACACTGTTACATAAAACATTTTAATAATTTATAGGATAAAGTCCAGCTTCCTCCAGTTGACTTTCAAAGCCCTCCAAAAATTTCAAACATGTTTCTTAACTCTTTACTCATATATCCTTCTACTTTTAGCCAGTACCCTGTTTCATGAACATATTTACTTCTTAAACCTAGAAGGCCTGTCTCCATGTGAATTCACCTTATTTAAAAGTTCTACTAAAATTCTTCCTTCCCTATAACCCTCTTTCAAACTTCTTCAGCCCTCGGGAAACTATTACCTTATAATTGCTACCAATGAAAAACTTTATAAAACAGACTAAAAACAACAAATAGAGCTGTGTTTGATTTTTATAAAAACTGATAAGTGGTGACTGCCAAGAGAAAGGACCCTATGGATTTTTAAAAGCAAGAAGTTGGGCCCAGAGTATATTCTCAACATATATTTGTACATTTGATTAATAGAAGTTGATTTCTATGATTAAAATGATTGGCAAATGAGTTGACATGTTGTTTTTTTCCTTCTGAAGAAACGATTACCACGACAATTCAAGATTTATTTCCCAAAGTGATGAAGAAAATGAGGGCTCCCATAACTTTGGGTTGCTGCTTGGTTTTGTTTTTCCTTGGCCTCATCTGTGTGACTCAGGTATACTACAGTGTTTTTTCATAGGCAAAATATTAGTTGGAATGTACTTTATTATCTAAATGAGGAAGCCACGGTTTAAGAGCATGTTTAGTACAGACTTCAAGATTTTCTGAGTTTTAACCCAGATTCTTTTCCCATCATAACACAATTTCAATAGCATGTATAATTCATGGGGTGAGCCCAAAGTGGACAATTTCCCTAATTACAATAAAGTTACAGACTTTGAACATAGGCTGTATTTCTTGGCAGTTACAAAAGAGCACATTACCTTTCATTTTCATAATCAACTATTCTAAATGCTTATTTTTTAATAGGGACTCAGTATAGAAAAAAAGGTACAGCCTGTTTGAGATATTTAAAGCCCCATTTGTGTTTACACTTGAAACATTCCCTTTTACATTTTGGCAGAGGTGAAACCAAGGAGCATATGTTAAAATCAAATTAGTAGATTCAATCTGAGTACCTCATCAATGATAAAAGTAATTAAAACTACATATATTTTTAAATTTTTTAAAATTTATTTATTTTAATTGGGGGCTAATTACTTTACAATAAAAGTAACTTTTTTTTGGTAGGCTGGAATATACTGGGTTAATCTGATTGACCACTTCTGTGCTGGATGGGGCATTTTGATTGCAGCTATACTGGAAATAATAGGAGTCATCTGGATTTATGGTAAATAGTGACTACAGAATTATCTACACATTTTATTAAAATGACTTAGTTTTATTCATTTTCATTATGTTTACTATAATAACTAAGTATAATATACCGGGCGAAAATTTATTATGAATAAAATGTAGTTAAAGGTATTATATGCTTCATTGCTATAGTACAGGAAAACGTTTAGACATAGAAAGATAACTTAGAGCCAGAATGATTAATGAATGAAAGTATAAGTAAGGGCTGAATGCACTCTTTATTGCTGTTTTTAGGAGGGAACAGATTTATTGATGATATAGAAATGATGATTGGAGCAAAAAGGTGGATATTCTGGCTATGGTGGAGAACTTGCTGGTTTGTCATTACACCTATCCTTTTAATGGTAAGTATTAACATGCCATGAATCTGGTATCAATAATAAATATATTTAAACACTTGTAAGATAAACTTGAATTATTTACATTAAATACAATAAAGCAAATTAATATAATTTTAAAATCAATGATTTTCAACTTTTCATGACTGGTGCCTCCAAGTTGCCGAAATTACAGTGCCTTTCTTTGTTGCATTATTTCTGAGGCCATAGGCTTAAACATTTACCATTTGAGACTTAAAGGTATCCTAAAAAATATCTAGGACAAGATACTTAAAAATTATCAACAAATTTTTAAAAACCAGTCATTTGCTCATTCCCTAAAAAATATGCTGAGCCACCTACAATGTTCTTAACCTCTTGGTTTAAGACCCAGTCTCTGCCTTCAAGGAATTCAACCTAAATATATTAATTCCTAAGAAACAACACTCAGTTATTAATGCATATTTTTTATGGGAAGTAGTATCTGAAATTACGGAAACTCACGTGTGTCAATAGAGGCAATAGTTTATGTTAAAAATTAGTGCGATTTAGGAGCTGAAGGGAGAAGGACATGGCAACCCACTCCAGTATTCTTGCCTAAAGAATCCGGTGGACAGAGGAGCCTGGTGGGCTGCTGTCCATGGGGTCGCACAGAGTCTGGCATGACTGAAGCGACTTAGCATGCATGCATGCATTGGAGAAGGAAATGGCAACCCACTCCAGTATTCTTGCCTGGAGAATCCCAGGGACAGAGGAGCCTGGTGGGCTGCCGTCTATGGGGTCGCCCAGAGTCAGAAACGACTGAAGCGACTTAGCAGCAGCAGCAGCAGCAGTAGGAGCTGAAGAAAAGCAAAAAATAACTTTAAATAACAGTTCAGGACAGTAAGAAGCTGAATGCCAAGTAAACACTTGATGGGACAGAAAATTACTATGGGCTAGAAGACTCTTGAGAGTCCCTTGGACTGCAAGGATATCCACCCAGTCCATTCTAAAGGAGATCAATCCTGGGTGTTCATTGGAAGGACTGATGCTGAAGCTGAAACTCCAATACTTTGGCCACCTCATGCGACGAGTTGACTCACTGGAAAAGAGTCTGATGCTAGGATGGATTGGGGGTGGGAGGAGACGGGGACCACAGAGAATGAGATGGCTGGATGACATCACCGACTCGATGGACATGAGTTTGAGTAAACTCTGGGAGTTGGTGATGGACAGGGAGGCCTGGCGTGCTGTGATTCATGGGGTCGCAAAGAGTCGGACACGACTGAGCTACTGAACTGAACTGAACTGAGAGGTAATGGTGGGGGTGGGGCAGGGGAAACTTTATTGAGGATGAGTTTTGGTTCTCATTGCCTCCATGCTTCAATGATTTCCCTAGAAAAGGGTATTATGTTAATTTGATCTACACTTTATTTTAGAGGGCGTTTTTAATATTTGGCTTTGACAGTGCTACTAAATATTGTTTTCCTCATTTGACAAGTTTCCATAATAAAATAAGCCCTTTAGCAACTTAGAAGATCTAACCAGACAATTTTAGTCAGCTAATTTCATTGATTTCTAGGTTTGACAACTGGATTTACTTTAAAATGCAAAGGTATTAAATATTAAATGATATACATTATCATCTATTTTGTAGAAAGTCATACATATTAGACTCCACTATTCCTCATCCATTCTCTTGTAATTATATGAAATTATGGCAATTGTGAAATAAACTTAAATTAGTGTAATGAAATTAAAGGAATTTTTGGTTTTTGTTCATTTTGTTTGCTTTACAGATTTCTATATAGTTAGTTTTAATGCTATAACAGTCTAGTAGGGTTTTTTTTTAAACATTTTTTTAAAAACTTGGCCTTAAAATGTTTTCAACTTTAAGATTCACTGTATTACCTATCTTTTTTCTTTTCAATAAGAAAGTGCTTTGGTAACTATGTACCCATATGTGAATGCCTGTACGTTTTGGGTACTCTGTGTAGTGGGAAATAAACAGAAACTACTGCTAAGCAAGGCACAAGGCATGTTCACTAAAATGTATTTTACATTCTCATTGAACTAACTGATATGCTGGCTAGCTTACAGGACAGAATGTATGCATGCTAAGTCCCTTCAGTCATGTCCGACTCTGCGACCCCATGGACCACCAGGCTCCTCTGTCCATGGACTTCTCCAAGCAGAATACTGGAGTGGGTTTCCATATTTCCTCCTCCAGATAGCACAGAATAAAATCATGCTATTATAAGTGAAAGTTAAAAGTTCAATAATATAAATTTCAGATACTATTTTACTTTCAACAGATATATTTTATGGTGTTTTACTGAAATATGGTGTTGTACAAGTATCTGTATCAATGCTAATTTTTTAAGACAAATACAATTTTTTTTTTTTACTTTTTTTTTTTTTTTACTTTATTGTATTGGTTTTGCCATACACTGACATGAATCTGCCCCGGGTGTACATGTGTTCCCCATCCCTCCCAGCACCTTCCCCATCCCATCCCTCTGGTTCACCCCAGTGCACCAGCCACGAGCATCCTGTATCATGCATTGAACCTGGACTGGCGATTCATTTCACAAGTTATTTAGATTGGTTCATTTAGAATTTTATTTTCTGGCTAGTTACCTGATTATCTTAGTCACCTTGAATGTATTTCCATCTTAATTGTTTTTGATAAGTTATTTCTAATGAATGGAATACAACTGCTAATAATTAGTACAACTGAAACTATTAATATAATATTCTAATCTTTACCATTTTCTTTTCATATTTTACTTTCACAGTCAATCTTGATTTGGTCAGTGATACAGTTTCGTAGACCTAAGTATGGCCAAATTCCATACCCTAACTGGGGAGTTGCTCTAGGCTGGTGTATGATTACTTTCTGCATTATCTGGATTCCAATCATGGCTATCATAAACATAATTCAAGCTAAAGGAAACATCTTCCAAGTAAGCATGTTAATATTATTTATACTTTATAATATAAAGTACTTGTGATCAAAATGAAGGTTAATATGAGATTTTGAACATGAGATCAAATTAATCACTCTTCCCCTCAGGTAACTTTTATACCTGATACAATTTATCTGTTATTATGTGCATAACATTGTATTATACTGGATGTATATTTTTGTGTCTCCATGTACTAGACTATAAGATTATTTAAGAAGGGGTCTTGTCTTGATTGCTATCATATCCTCAGGCCCTATTAAGATGCTTAGCACATAAAAGTTATGATATTTTGGTGCTAGGGGTAAAGAACCCGCCTGCCAATGCAGGAGACATGAAACGTGGGTTTTATCCCTGGGTCAGGAAGATCCCCTGGAGAAGGAAGTGGCAACCCACTCCAGTATTCTTGACTGGAGAATCCTATGGATAGAAGAGCCTGGCGGGCTACAGTCCATAGGGTTGCAAAAAAGTTGGACACGACTGAGTGACTGAATTGAACTGAGATGACACAAAGCAACTGACATTTTCCTTTATAATTTTCACCTTTAAAACTTCATCTGGTTATAATACATACTATAATAGCACGTTAAAACTGGAAAAAGTCTGGTAAATTACCTCGAACCCAATGTAGACCCTGAGTTATCCCTCTTTCATGGAGGCCTAAGGGAATGGAGTTGATTATGATATCTCAGTAGGACAATGTCTAGGTAGGCTCAGAAGTCAGACTGGATTCAAGATTTAGGTCACTGTTTAGTGGGTCTAGATGAATGACTTTACCCTTTGATTCTTGAAACTTCCCAGTCATACACTGGTTTAGATCCTAACCTAACCCTTACTCTAAAGCCAGGATAGAAGTTCAATGAAAGTATGTGAAGTGATACTGTTGCTTGAATGGGTTCACACACTACATACTCAGTTATTTTGGCTTCGTAGTTAATACAGTTCTATTAACAATTGGTTAAATTTGAGTATCATTTTTTTCTTTAGACAATTAAGAATTTAGATGATCACTTTTTTACTTTTCTATGTTCTTATTTCATTTTGGTTAGCAAGAAGACATAACACTCTATAATGAATTTTTTTTTTTTTTTGCTTCTCAGCGCATTGCAACCTGCTGCAGACCAGCTGCTAACTGGGGGCCATACTTGGAAAAACATCGTGGGGAAAGATATGAAAACATGTTAGATTCTAAAAAAGAGACTAACCATGAAATATCTAATATTAGTGACAGCAGAAAACCAGAATGAGATCTATGAGCTTTCTAATTTCAACAGGAATGTAATACAAAAATGTGAATCTACTAATGTTTAGCAATGTGATTTATCTATCTGTTAACACATACATAGCTGCCTCTATTTCACAATAAAAATTTTGTATCACTACAGTATTTTTCTAATATACTGAAGGCTTCACATACTTCACATACTTTCATTGAATTTCTATCCTGGCTTTAGAGTAAGGGTTAGGTTAGGATCTAAACCAGTGTATGACTGGGAAGTTTCAAGAATCAAAGGGTAAAGCCATTCATCTATTTAGAAAATAGTTATATTTTCTATTATAAAAGTTTTTAAATACTATTTGCTTATATTTCTTAGCACACAATGTTTCTTTTCTATAAAGCTGGGGAAAGTAAATATATTTAAAATAAAGTGGTAAAATTGAAAATTAGAAATGCCATACATATATATATATATGGAAAAAATGAACTATGTATATGAAGACTATTGCTTAATCCCTTGGATTCATGTCTAAAAACTTCATGCCTTCACAGATCACTTTTTTTAAGGTGAACTTAGTAGTTATATTCTTTATTTACAAATAGTGAAATAAGACAGAAAACTATGGCCAGTAAGTGATAAATCTAGAAAATGGAATCCAGAAGCTTTGATTCTTTCTTTCCCCATAAAATGTGTTCTGTAGGTTATGGTTGGAAGAAAAACATTAAGAAAAATATTTATACTGTGTTTCACAAAATTTAAAGTAGTTCATTATACACCCTGAAGTCTAATTTCAAATAGAACATGGAACAAAAAACTAATGAGGAAATGGCTTCATTCAAATCTAAGATCTTATGATTGTAATATATAGTTAATAGATAAGTAGAATGATTTTGTTTTACTTGAATAAGTTACTATTTACAGGTGATAACTTATTTACATACTTATGGGAGATAAACCTATGAAAGTTGCCAAGAATGAGGGCAGCCAAGTTAGAAAGTCCTATGTGCCAATTTCTTTACAAAAGATAATGAAAACATCATATCACTAGTAGATTTATACACTGATTATATATCATTTACAACTGGTTTAACATCACAATCTAGGATTACCTAACTATGCAAGAAACTTTTCAGTTATTCTTAAGGTTCTTAACACGGGCTTCAGAGACTGTATGAGGCTGAAATTACATGTAATATTTTTCTACATGTATGTGTATATGCATTTTTTCTACTGTGAGAGTCCATATTTTTCATCAGAATATCAAAAGAAATCTGTGACTCTAAAATATGTTTAAGAACCACATATACTACTGCTGGCTTTTTGTTCTTGTCAAATGATGAATAAAAGAATAAATTTAAGCATTAATTTCTTATACATTTTAAATTTCTTTTCCTTTTGACTGAAGAGTAAATGAGTAAGGGATTAAGGTTTTCCTTTAATTTATACTGATAACTTATTTTGGGGGCAGGGGGCATGAAGTTAAGTCAGTAGGTAAGCCTGTAATTGAATAATCTCAGTGAATTATGTACATATATATGATGAACTTGTGTTAGATATTTTGAGGATTTTCTTTGAGGCTTCCCTTGTAGTTCAGATGGTAAACCATCTGCCTGCAACACAGGAGACCTGGGTTCAATCCCAGGGTCAAGAAGATCCCCTGGAGAAGGGAATGGCTACGCACTCCAGTATTCTTGCCTGGAGAATTCCATGGACAGAGGATCCTGGATGGCTACAGTCCATGGGGTTGCAAAGAGTCAGACACGACTGAGCAACTAACATACACATAAGATGAACTTGTGTTAGATGTTCTGAGGGTTTTCTTTGAGGATAGGTCAAATGCTGTTAGTGAATGTCAACAGATTACTAGATTTTATAAAATATTTAAAATAGATTGCTAAATACAGCATATAAATAATTTTAATCCATATTATCTTACATACATTCTACCATTTTATTTTGGTGCTATTTGAGGTGTGGGTTTTTCACCAAATAAAAAAACGCACATAATTTTCTACAGGTGACTTGCAATTCAGGGAAGATTTAGGCATGCTTCTAGTAGAAGAGGTGGTGCTGGAAAAGTAGTCTACTTCAATAGCTGACTATGAAGAGTAGTTAAGAGTTTCTGTGACTATCTTTACAAGTGTGTAAAGCACAGATCTTAACCAGAGTCCCTGGCACATTTTAGGGTGCTCAATGATAGCTCTTAGTATTATTACACAGATTCAATAGTGTTAGACTATTCTGCATAATGGAAAAAAGTTCCATCAAATCTCATTTACTTTAATGCAAACTTGGAGACATTTACAGTATTGTATTGTAAACCATTAGAAAAAAACTTTCACAATTGAAGTTAAAAATCACTGTATCTCAACTATATTCTTTTTACTGTAGCTAATTAAAAAGAAAACAACTCAAACTATTTCTTTCTCTATTGTGCTTTCATTCCTTCTCCAGTAAAATATGTTAGCAACATAATTAACTCTCTAAATGTTAGCAAACTGACAAATGTCTGGATTTTGTATCTGACTTGGCACCCCTCCCCTTTTAAATAATAATTCATTTGGTATAAACACATATAATCAAATGAATCCACTCAAAGTCCCTTTAATGATTGCCTCAATTGTTATTACATTCTGTAGGCCTGTCAGTGGATTTCCGGTAAACTAATGCACCATTTAAACCCTTAGTAACTAGGAATTGTTCCAGTTCAGCCAGCTTGTATTCCACGATCCTGAGGTTGGTTTACCAGTATTCGCTTCTGCATGGCTATTGACTGTGGGAAATTAATTAAGATATCCCGAGAGAGACTGTTGACCGAAAGACTCTTATCAGTATTGCTCTTAGTTGACTAAGTAGAAAAGGATGATCTTACTAGTGCAAGAGAAGTTGAATTTGATGACATTTCACCACTGTTTCTCTGTAAGGGAAGGAAATTAACCATATGTAGTTTATTGACTTTAGCAATGTCCAAATACCACCAAATAATAACATTCTTAGTCTTAGTTTACCAAAATGAACTGATTGACCTCCCCCAAGATTAAAAATCTGTTGAATACATTAATTTGGAAATATGTCTGTCCTTCCCAAAGAGTGAGAAAAAAAATGAAAGTAGCCTTCTGATGCCAAAATGCCATAGCCTTGGCTTACATTTCTTGGGCGTTTCAGTAGGTCTATACTTGGACCCTGTTTGATTCTTATCTAAAAGCACTTCACTTGGAACTTTAAACATCACCAGGAAACCCACATTTTGACCTTCATTATCTGTGATGCCCCCTCCCCCACCCAAAGCTGTCATAAAGATGACTGAAAACAAAAATACAAGGGAGGAAGAGGCAAACAGAATCACATAGGGGTAGTATAAGCCAGAGAGGAAGAAAGTAGGTACACTTTTTTAAAATGGGAGGGGGCAGATGGACACTTTCTGCTGTACTTTTCAAGTGGATGAAAAACTGTCCCCATCACCTAGTGACTTGAGGCTTTTCACAACAGACTACAGCTGTGGAACTACTGGCCAACATGGGAGAAGTGTGAGGTAGAGTCAACATCTGAGCGCTTTCAAAGGAAAAAGGAATGGGGTGACCCCCGCCTTACTCTTACTTTACTATCTATCTACTCTCTTAAACACACCTCCCTCCCCAAGCCATGTATTTGTCGAGCTTCATCTAATTCTAACCACTCTTACACACTTTACCTGAAACCAGGTTTTCCAGAAGAGATACATGAAGACGAACAGAATGCTGCTCACGAGTAGGAACAGGAGGCTCATGGCGCCTCTTAAACCTCTTCCCTCTTCTCGGGCACTGAGGCACTCAGCTAGCAGTTGGGAAGCAGGGGGCCGCTAGTCACCCGTGAAGCCGCGGGCCAGATGCTCAGCGTCCCTCACTGCCTGGTGCAAGTGGGATGTTAGGCAGCGACCAGCTTTATATACCTGAGAGAGCGTGTGACCTCACAATTGAGCATGCACAGGGGTCAGTACGTCACAATCAGATGACGTAACACCGTCTTGAGGGGAAACCAGGCGGCACATACTGCTCACTTGATTGCAGTTAGGATAGTTACAGATGGTGGGAGAGTTTGGGATTTTGGGGAAGCTGAAACGCAGTAGAAGTAAAGACGCCAAATTGACTGGTTAAATGCTAGATTTTAGAAGTGTTTCCCCCCCCCCCCTTTTTTTCTGTTAAGATTTTTTCTTTGCTGCAACCACTTCATTATTCATTTCAAAAACAAGTTCAAAGGCAAGGTAGAAATACACTGTAAAAGTAGTTACCTACATATTGTGAGTCGTGGCCAAATACCTCCTTACCACCCCCGCTGCTATTTTAGGATTTACTCCAACCATATTCACATTGGGATAATGTACGTTTGTGCCACTGTACAGTTTAAAAAATAATTCTAGGGCCATTTCTCCATATAGTTCTCACAATAATTTTGTGCTATAGGTATCTTTAATGGTATGTCTACTTCGGGAAATGCAGAAACAGATTCAGGTATTAAGTAAACTCATCTGAAACTAGTAGGAAAAGCACAGCTTGAATCCACAGAGTTTGAGTTCTGAGATAAACTCCCATTCCGTCATCCTCATCCCCAACCTCAGGGCCTCTACCTACACTTGTGAGCCTCAAATATTTACTATTCTCCACCCAAGGAATGGAACAGTATATTTGGATTAGTTAATGAGAAGGGACAGATACAGGAATCATTGTACAAGTTAGAAGTGTTCAAGAAATTCAAGTAAATGTACAAGATGAAACTGAACTAAAAGTCAGTACTAAAGCAATAACCAGGATAATCTCAAGATAAATGCCACATTGTAACCCACTAACTCTGCTTGGGGAATAACTCACATCTTCATAAAGATAGGAAGGAAAGGAATTACATTTATGCATTTTTATATCAAACTTTTTTTCCCAATTATGAGTTCAAACCTTAAGGATTTATTTAATATGTATTTATTCAATACCCATGTAAAGGACAGGCACTGTGCTGTATTCTGGGGATACAATTATGAGCAAAACTAAAGTCTCTGCTCACCCAGAATGTGCACGCTAGTGTGAGAGATAGATAGTAATCAAATACAGAAATAATGTAAAAGTATTAATGAAATAACTGATAACAGGAGATACATGATGGCACAGAAGCATATGATAGAATGTGAGATGTAAAGGAGAGTGAAGGTCCTGGCTTTATGGTTTACTCAATCAGATGGATGGCAAATAACGAAGCATGGGGATGCTGATCGTGAATTTGGTGTTGGGCATGTTGAGTTTGACATGACTTTTGTCAGGTTGGTTTATTTCTCTTCCCTGGTTCTTGTTTTGTCACAACAAAAAATTGGAGTGATGGACCAAAAGATGTAGAACATTCAACTCAAGCAGACAGAGCTTTTCTTAGTCCAACACTCCCAAGAGAGTTGCCCTCATCCTTCCTGTCAAACCCTCTTAGCTTCTCCCTTTTATACTTCCATCCTCCTCCTTTGGTTATGCCTGATGCAAAGTAGGGCTTGCACCCACCACCAATCAATGAAAGGGAATGCAAATAGGCATATGCTCAAGGCCAATTGACAATTATAAGTTCTATAACAGCAAGTTATATTATTTATGTCTTCCCATAATTCTGTCATAATTAGATGTAGAATATTCATGAGCCCTTAATGATATCCTGACTGCCTAAAGTTACTTGGAGAAGCCCCTGTGGTCATTTTGTATCCACTTGTGCCTAGGGAGCATGTGCAAGAGTTGAAAAGTGTAGTTATTTTGTGGCATGTCTGTGAGCTCTCCTGGGTGTTTCTTGGATGGAGTTCAGAGATAGGCCTCCATCCCTTACATCCAGGCCTCCTCTGGTTGCTCATGTCTAACTTCCAACCTAACACTTTGAAACATGAAATAATTGATCTCAGGGAAATAATTGAAGACATATATTTATGAAGCATCTGCATGTAAATGGCAGTTGAGGCTCTAGATGTGTAAAATTCCCTCATGTCAGTGTGGGCATGTAATTGTGGTTAACACTTAATTTCTTGTTTCATCAAAGAAAATTGAGTGAAGCCCAGTAACATTGTCTCCAACAATAGAATTTTGAATTTTGATCCTACTGGTATCCAAGGGAGCACTTCAGAGATTTAGGAAAATATTCTCATCACACACATTGTTGCTAACCATTGACTTTTTTGCATTTTTTTATTGTGGTAAAGTATATAAAACATAGAATTTATCATTTTAACCAATTTTAAGTGTACACTTTTGTGGCAGTAAGTAAATTTGCATTGTTGTGCAACCATCCATCTCCAAAACTTTTTCATCTTTTCCAACTGAAAATCTGTCCTCATTAAACACTTAAGTTCCCATTCACCCCTTCACTCATCCTCTGGAAACTACCATTCTACTGTCTGTCTCTATGAATTTGAATATGCTAGGTATCTCATATAAGTGAAATTATACAATATTTGTTGTGTTGTGACTTGCTTACAGAATGTAAGTATAATGTCTTCAAGCTTCATCCATGTTTTAGCCCTTGTCAGAATTTCTTTTCTTTTTAAAGCTGAAGAATATTTCATTGTAACAATAACTTAAATATACAGAGTTCATTAAAAGACAAGCAATTCAGTGTGGGCAGGGGAGATTCATAAATGTACTGGGAACCCTGGTTTGTTATACTCTTTTGCTTTGTCATCTTCAGTATACATCTTCCACCTCATGGTCCAAGATAATTGCCGAATTGTTCTGTTACCAGGCTGGTGGAAAATGTGAAGAAAGATGAGAGCCTCCTCTCTTTTAAGGAATTTCCCCAAAGTTGCACATGATACTACCACTTTCATTACTGGCCAGAATGTAGATAAGTGGTCAAATCTAGCTACAAAGGAGGCCAAGAAATATAGTTGTTGTTCTGTGTACTGAGCCAAATCAAAATTTATGGTTATACTACTGAGAAGGAGAGGATGAGGAGTTATTAAAGGATGTCTGTCAATCTCTCTGACACCTTCTAGAGAAGGAGATTTAGATTTTGTCTCAGGATACCAACCCATCCTTGCACCCATAAGATGCACATGAACTTCATCATTTATAAGAACTTGGCTGATATTTGAAGATTAGGGAAAAGGAGAGGGAGGACAGCAATCTGGCTTGTTCAGAATTCCATCCTTCTGCCTTTTCCACCTTGCCTTAATTGAAATTGTCTAAAAATCGTTCTTCCCTTCCAATTGTTGTTCTTCCAGAATGAGTTCCAAGTAGATCACACCTATTCAAGGCCATGTGACTGGGCCTACTGCATTAACCATTTATATATGGATACTTTTTCCTTTTAACTGACATAATATTGTGCTGAATGCTATAAAAAAACGGAAGGATATGAAATGCTTATTTTATGAAATTTAATTAGAACATAATTTAGAGAAACTTTAAAAAAAAGACCTAAGAAACATATGTTGAATTTTATCTTTCCAATCATATATTCTCTAGTCACACATTTCATCAACAGAGGGCATGGTAGGTTTGGTTCATTTCATTTTTTTTCTGGTTGCTATGTACTTTTCAGTTATAGCTTCCTTTCATTTGGAATCACATCATACAATCCACGGTCAAATAAATGAGTGGTATGTTAAATATACCACAGATCATTGATCACTGACAGCATAATCCAGACTTCACTACATATAAATTGCCATAGAATTTTGCTGAGAACATGTCCTTTAAAATTAATCAGACTGAGTCAAAATTTTTACACCATATTTCTTTTCTTTAAAAAGAGAAAGGATAAAGATAATATAGTTATGACCAACCCTAACCTGAGATTTTTTTGTTCCTCTACCCGCATATCACCCCTGATGTTGTAATAGAGGCAAAATAAAAAGATTATATAATCTGAATGATGATGCTCAAATCTGGTGTTTTATTTTCAGTGACATTGTTTTCCTTTAAGTGGCGTTTAAAGCTTATTTTAAGTGACCTTTAGATCTGTAATCTGTTCTGGAAAGTATTAAGTGACTTGGAAGAAGAATTGCTTTTAGCTTTTTTACTGAGAATGAGCTACAATGTCCATTTCAAATTGAGACTTTAACAATTCATTATGTTTGTCACTGAAACTTTTAAATGCCAAACTGAAAATTGTCTTAAAAAATAATTTGCAAGCCTTTTTATAACTTGTAATAATGGAAAATATTGATAATTGTTATGAATGTCTGTGGGAAATTTAAGTATGATACAAATTTTTCTAGTGATATTTATATTTGAGTTGTTTAAAATAAACCAGATTTTTTGAGGAGCGGTGCGTGTGTGTGTGTGTGTGTGTGTGTGCACGTGCACGTGTATAAGTGATGCCCTGAAAGAGTTTTATAGAGCAAAACACAGGATAAATCATGAAGAACAAAAAACTTTCCAAACAACTCTATTAAATGTCCAGGGAGACTATTCATTACTTTCCACTTATTCAACAAATATTTACTGAATACCAGGCACTGTTCTAGAACAGTAGGGATACAGTAGTGAACAAAACAGACAGAAATTCTCCTTGAAGCTTATTGGGAAGCTGTATTCAAATTCCCACACTGAATATTTGTTGGTTTTTCTTTTCAGATTTTCATGGGGTATTTATTTATTTATTTATTTTTATTTTTTTTTAATTTATTTTATTGGAGGCAAATTACCTTACATTAATATATTGGTTGGTTTTGCCATACATTGACATGAATCCGCCCCGGGTGTACATGTGTTCTCTTTCTGGAACCCCTTCCCACCTCCCTCTTCCCCATATCCTCCCTCCATGTCATCCCCGTGCACCAGCCCCAAGCATCCTGTATCACGTGTCGAACCTGGACTGGTCACTTATGATAATATACATGCTACATTGCCGTTCTCCCCAATCATCCTACTTTCACCCTCTCCCACAGAGTCCCAAAGACTGTTCTATATGCCTATGTCTCTTTTGCAGTCTCGTATACAGGGTTCAGGTTACCATCTTTCTAAATTCCATATATATGCGTTAGTATACTGTATTGATGTTTTTCTTTCCGGCTTACTTCACTCTGTATAATTGGCTCCAATTTCATCCACCTCATTAAAACTGATTCAAAGGCATTCTTTTTGATGGCTAAAAAATACTCCATTGTGTATATGTACCAAAGCTTTCTTATCCATTCATCTGCAGATGGACATCTAGGTTGCTTCCATGTCCTGGCTATTATAAACAGTGCTGCAATGAACATTGGAGTACATGTGTCTCTTTCAATTCTGGTTTCCTCGGTGTGTATGCCCAGGAGTGTGATTGCTGGATCATATGGCAGTTCTATTTCCAGTTTTTTGAGGAATCTCCACACTGTTCTCCATAGTGGCTGTACTAGTTTGCATTCCCACCAACAGTGTAAGAGGGTTCCCTTCTCTCCACACCCTCTCCAGCATTTATTGCATGTAGACTTTTGGATAGCAGCCATTCTGACTGGTGTGAAATGGTATCTCATTGTGGTTTTGATTTGCATTTCTCTGATTATGAGGGATGTTGAGCATTTTTTCATGTGTTTGTTAGCCATCTGTATGTCTTCTTTGGAGAAATGTCTGTTTAGTTCTTTGGCCCATTTTTTGATTGGGTCACTTAGTTTTCTGGAATTGAGCTGCAGGAGCTGCTTGTATATTTTGGAGATTAATCCTTTATCAGTTGCTTCATTTGCTATTATTTTCTCCCATTCTGCAGGCTGTCTTTTCACCTTGCTTAGAGTTTCCTTTGCTGTGCAGAAGCTTTTGATTTTAATTAGGTCCCATTTGTTTATTTTTGCTTTTATTTCCAGTATTCTGGGAGGTGGGTCTTGGAGGATCCTGCTGTGATTTATGTCAGAGAGTGTTTTGCCTATATTCTCCTCTAGGAGTTTTATAGTTTCTGGTCTTACATTTAGCTCTCTAATCCATTTTGAGTTTATTTTGGTGTATGGTGTTAGGAAGTGTTCTAGTTTCATTCTTTTACAAGTGGTTGACCAGTTTTCCCAGCACCACTTGTTAAAGAGACTGTCTTTTCTCCATTTTATATTCTTGCCTCCTTTGTCGAAGATAAGGTGGTAGCCAGTGATTTAAAGTCAGATCATGGCAAATGCATTTTTAGAAGCTAACGTAATCCTGACATAAAATCTTGCCAAGTGTAACACAGAGGATTTAAAGAATGATACCCTTAAAATGAAAAAAGACAAACAAACAAAAACCTAACACAAAGCACTAAGCAAATAAAATATGGGCAATATTTTAAAACTAATATCATCAAATATAGTTTATTTCAGAATATTAGGAGGACAACATCAGGAAATCTCTATTGTATCATTTCCATAGGTCAAAAGAAAATGATATAAGACTACCTCAACAGGTGTCCAAAAGACACATTTGCTAAATTTCAACATCCATTTTTGGATTAATTAAACCAAGTGTTAATTTTTTAAAAGCCTGGGCCTGAAAGAATAGTCCCTTAATATTATGATATTGAGAAGAAAACAATAACCAACATCTGTAACAACAACACACTGAGGACATAATCAACATCAAGAACAAGACAAGTGTGTTGCATCACTATAATTATTTAATAGTGGTTTAGAAATTCTAGTGAATGCAGTAAGAAATATCTGCATAGAAAATCTCAAAGATTCTAAATAAAAAATCTTAGAACTAATGACTTTTGTAAAGATCTGGGAAGCAAACTCAGTGAACACATAAAGAGTTTTCTTCAGTTCAGTCGTTCAGTCGTGTCTGACTCTTTGCGACCCCATGAATCACAGCACACCAGGCCTCCCTGTCCATCACCAACTCCCAGAGTTCACTCAAACTCATGTCCATCGAGTCGGTGATGCCATCCAGCCATCTCATTCTCTGTCGTCCCCTTCTCCTCCCACCCCCAATCCTTTCAAGCATCAGAGTCTTTTCCAGTGAGTCAACTCGTCACATGAGGTGGCCAAAATATTGGAGTTTCAACTTTAGCATCAGTCCTTCCAATGAACACTCAGGATTGATCTCCTTTAGAATTGACTGGTTGGAACTCCTCGCAGTCCAAGGGACTGTCAAGAGTCTTCTCCAACACCACAGTTCAAAAGCATCAATTCTTCGGTAATCAGCTTTCTTCACAGTCCAACTCTCACATCCATATGTGACCATTGGAAAAATCATAGCCTTGACTAGACAGACCTTTGTTTGCAAAGTAATGTCTCTGCTTTTTAATATACTATCTTAGGTTGGTCATAACTTTCCTTCCAAGGAGTAAGTGTCTTTTAATTTCATGGCTGCAATCAGCATCTGCAGTGATTTTGGAGTCCCCAAAAATAAAGTCTGACACTGTTTCCACTGTTTTTCCATCTATTTCCCATGAAGTGATGGGACCAGATGCCATGATCTTTGTTTTCTGAATGTTAAGCTTCAAGCCAACCTTTTCACTCTCCTTTCACTTTCATCAAGAGGCTTTTGAGTTCCTCTTCACTTTCTGCCATAAGGGTGGTGTCATCTGCATATCTGAGGTTATTGATATTTCTCCCGGCAATCTTGATTCCAGCTTGTGCTTCTTCCAGCCCAGCATTCCTCATGATGTACTCTGCATATAAGTTAAATAAGCAGGGTGACAATATACAACCTTGATGTACTCCTTTTCCTATTTGGAACCAGTCTGTTGTTCCATGTCCAGTTCTAACTTTTGCTTCCTGACCTGCATACAGGTTTCTCAAGAGGCAGGTCAGGTGGTCTGGTATTCCCATCTCTTTCAGAATTTCCCACAGTTTATTGTGATCCACACAGTCAAAGGCTTTGGCATAGTCAATGAAGAAGAAATAGATGTTTTTCTGGAACTCTCTTGCTTTTGCCAAGCGGACGTTGACAATTTGATCTCTGGTTTCTCTGCCTTTTCTAAAACCAGCTTGAACATCTGGAAGTTCACGGTTCATGTATTGCTGAAGTCTGACTTGGAGAATTTTGAGCATGACTTTACTAGTGTGTGAGATGAGTGCAATTGTGCAGTAGTTTGAGCATTCTTTGGCACTGCCTTTCTTTGGGATTGGAATGAAGACTGACCTTTTCCAGTCCTGTGGCCACCACTGAGTTTTCCAAATTTGCTGGCATATTGAGTGCAGCACTTTCACAGCATCATCTTTCAGGATTTGAAATAGCTCAATTGGAATTCCATCACCTCCACTAGCTTTGTTCGTAGTGATGCTTTCTGAGCCCCACTTGACTTCACATTCCAAGATATCTGGCTCTAGGTCAGTGATCACGCCATCATGATTATCTTGGTCATGAAGATATTTTTGTACAATTCTTCTGTGTATTCTTGCCACCTCTTCTTAATATCTTATGCTTCTGTTGGGTCCATACCATTTCTGTCCTTTATCGAGCCCATCTTTGCATGAAATGTTCCCTTGGTATCTCCAGTTTTCTTGAAGAGATCTCTTGTTTTTCCTATTCTGTTGTTTTCCTCTATTTCTTTGCATTGATCACTGAGGAAGGCTTTCTCATCTCTCCTTGCTATTCTTTGGAACTCTGCATTCAGATGCTTATATCTCTCCTTTTCTCCTTTGCTTTTTGCTTCTCTTCTTTTTACAGCTATTTGTAAGGCCTCTTCAGACAGCCCTTTTGCCCTTTTGCATTTCTTTTCAATGTGGATGTTCTTGGTCCCTGTCTCCTGTACAATGTCACGAACCTCCTTCCATAGTTCATCAGGCACTCTATCTATCAGATCTAGTCCCTTAAATCTATTTCTTATTTCCACTGTATAATCATAAGTGATTTGATTTAGGTCATATCTGAATGGTCTAGTGGTTTTCCCTACTTTCTTCAATTTAAGTCTGGAAGTAACAGTTTAAATCTTTCCACGTGATAAAAGTCAAGGTAAAATTAGAAGATATGGCTGGGAGAAGACAATGCCAACAGGTGTAACCAAAAGCAGTTGAGGGGTCAAGAATCCGTAAAGAACTCCTTTATATATATATTTTAATTGCTATTAATAAGAGAAGGTCAAAGAATATGGACAAGCAATTCACCGAGGAGGAATATGAATAGTCAATAAATATCCTAAAAGATCGTATAGTACATCTATTCTTAAATTTTGAGGACCCATCACACTTTTCCATACCGTCTGCATCAATTTACGTTCTTATTAACAGTGCTTGAGGGTTCCCTTTTCTCTACATTCTTGCCAGTATTTGTTATTTGTTATCTTTTTCATAATAGCCATTTTGACAGCTGTGAGGAGATAGCTCATTGTGTTTTTGATTTGCAATATCGTGGCAGTACTGGTAAAGAGCCCGCCTGCCAATGCAGGAGACATAAGTGACAGAGGTTCGATCCCTGGGTCAGGAAGACCCCCTGTAGGAGGGCATGGCAACCCACTCCAGTATTGTTGCCTGGAGAATCCCCATGGATAGAGGAGTCTGTTAGGCTATGGTCCATGGAGTTGCATAAAGCACTACTGAAGCGACTTATCCCAGCACACCCCTATGTTTATTGCAGCATTGTATACAATAGCCAAGATAGGAAAATAAACTAAGAGCCCACTGATGGATGAGTGGATAAAGGAGGAGTATCCACATTATCATCGTTGAGGATTTGTATCTTTAAAATGTTAACTAAATATATACACTTCATTTTAACTTTTATTTCTTTGATTGCTAATTGGACAACAACTAATCTTGTTTTCACCCTTCAATTTATTTTGATTGGCACTTTACTCTTTCAATCT
Organism: Moschus berezovskii; assembly: GCF_049115385.1. NCBI lineage: Eukaryota > Metazoa > Chordata > Mammalia > Artiodactyla > Moschidae > Moschus > Moschus berezovskii. Next base: position 106,941,412 of record NC_142488.1, read on the forward strand.
GAGTATTCATGTCTTCCTTAAATTCTGGAAAATCCTTCCTTATTTTCATATTGTTTCTTTATATTTTCTATTCTCTTCTTTTGGAATGCTTGTCAGGTATGTCATTCACACGTCTATGTCTCTTAATCACTCTGTAATGTTTTCTGTCTCCATTCTGAATCAACTTAGTTTTTGCATTTAGTGACCCTATTTTTATTTCTTGAAGTTTTATGATTATTGTAGTCATTTTCTTTATTTTTCTTCTTGTGACTTCTATTCCCTTTAGTGCCTTTAATCATGTTGTATATATCTTTAGGGTTTGGTTTGGGGGAGGGAGTTGGTATTGTTCTTTTATTTCTGGATTACCATTTCTTGTAGCTGCAGAACTTCTTAAGGATAGATCACAAATTTGTGTGATTTGTACTGTGTGTTTATTTTTTGAGTGTGTGCATGCATATTCTTCTGTGGGAATCCTAGGCATACTGGTTTTTTGAAGATACAATTAAAAAATAAGTTTTCCATTTGTTTCAGGTAGGGGCATCAGGGATTTCACACATTGGGGAGCAGTTTTTAAAGTTAACAACCTCAGAAATCATAACGTTTTAGTTAAAAACCAATTTTAACTAAATTACATCCACACAAGGAAAATAAATTACCTAAATTTGGGAAATGATACAAAGCAAATCACATGTTATTTCAACCAAAAATACACATGCTATGTGACATTTATTCATTATACAAAAATAATATGAGGACTGTAATCAAATATGCCCTACAGTAGCATGAGTATGATCCCCCAAAGCCAAAGTTTTGTACTTTAACATGCCTCTGTATGTTTGAGACTGAGTCAGAATAGGCTCTTTTTCCTGTGAGAAACGTAAAACTAACATATCTTTAAATATAATGATCATTAAAGCAAGTAGACATTTGCAGAGATGTGGATAGACCTAGAGTCTGCCATACAGAGAGAAGTAAGTCAGCAAGAGAAAAACAAATATCATATATTAACACATACATGTATATATGGAATCTTAAAAAATGGTACAAAATAACCTATTTGCAAAGCAGAAAGAGACAGAGATGTAGAGAATGAATGTATGGACATCAAGGAGGAAGGAAATTGGGTTGACATGTTCACCTCCACTGAGTAGCCTGGAGATCTAAAATGACTGGTGTGTCATACCAAGCACACTCGCAAGTTAGAGAATTCAAAGTGAGCAAATGCAAGGAGAAACTGGGAAGAAAGACCAGAGAAAGTTACAAGCAGAAGACAGAAAAGATTGATTATAAGTCATTAACTCATCCAAAGATTGGGAATTATGGCTGAGATGGAACCGAAACTGCCCCACACAATCTTCAGTTAGTTTCTAAGATGAGGAGCAGAACCCACTCTTTCTATTGTCTGGAAAGTGCAGTCTCTACAAAATGTCAGATGATGCTTTAGACACATACATTTTAAGATTGGTACATTTCACTATTTTTTCCATGAAAGCCTGCTCTGGAAGGAAGAGGTTAAGGTGGATCCAATGGTGAAGGTCCTGACCTGAGCTACATAAATTTGAAAGGAACTGCTGTCCCCTAGTTTCCACATTAACTTAGGCTGGTAACTATTAGAAGATAGACTGACTGTGAAAAGTGGTTTAAAATATGGGTATTTCTGACTTAGAAGAAAAACTATTTCAACTAAATTGAAGCCATTTCAGTTGAAAAAATATTCCTGCTTATGATTATTACTAAATTTTATATGTGTTTTTAGATGCTAGTTGTTATGTTTTGCTTTATTTTTTTTATATGTTTGCTTTATTCAAGAAATGACTGTAGCTGACTGTATACAAAGAAATAGGAACTGCACCTTGAAATGAACTAGATGTTTTTCCTTCCCATTACATCTTATTTATTTCTTGGTCTCTTTCAGTCCTAAAGCTGATAATGGGCACTATTACTCCAGACTCTATTTTAAGGTCAGTCTACAGTACAATGGACTTGGAATCCTACTGTTATTATTGTTCCCTGACTTTAAATTATATTGCAATAATTCAGTAGAAAGTATATTAAAATTGTACTAAAAAAGAGTAGTCAAGCTTTAAAGAAATAGTGAATGAAATTCTACAAACTGATAAAAAAATACGGTGAGATTGAATGCTAGACAAAAATCAATAAACCGCCAAAGATAGTAACAAAACTATCCTTTCAAGAAGGTTATTGCTTAAATTCATCTATGAGTTTTGAATGTTGTTACCTTTTTTGAATCAACTTTACCAAGGTTTGGAGATATATTTGAACACGTAATCTAAAGTTTTTGCTTTTAGTAATATTATGTGCACATGTGTGTGCATTATTACAAAATGAAATAACAAATGCCCCTTTCCCTTCCCCCAGAATCTAGTTGTATTGACCTGATAGTTAAATTTAAAAAATCTTAAGCCCCCTGAAGGATTTTTCAGCCTGTTTGTGACTCTATACATTTCTCTAGTTACCAGGTGGGAACAGTTACATTGCAGAAACAGTACTGATTTTATTTTTCTAGTCAGAAAAATAGTTTTAAATCCTCTTTGTCTCCAATACAACTTTTATGACGTCAGGCCAGTTATTTGATTTCACTGGAACTCAATTTCCACATCCATAAAGTGGGGGAATTTTAACTTTTGGCACCAGAGTCCTCTAATTAGTAGGTCTGGTCATTTTTATAAGCAAAGCATCTTTATACTTTGTCACATGATTTAAGGGATTCAGTGATAATTATCCCTAAATATTTCTTCCATTGATATGGCTATAGTATTTAAGATTCCCATATTATATTTGCTTAATAGTTATTGAAGGTTTACTCTAAAATGCATATTTTTCTGAACAAGGTAAAATTTTGATGCCATTATTTGGTAGTAATAAGTTGATGAAAAGTTTTTTTCTGTCCCCTAAAACCTTAATATTCAAAATGCTATCTCCAGAGTAGCAAATGTAGTCATCACCAAGGAGCTCATTAGAAATACAGGCCCCAACCCAGCCTACTGTATGAGAATATGCATTTTAACAAGAGACCAGTGAGTCACATGCATATTAAAGTTTGAGAAGAACTTATCTGAATAATATGGGAAAGTGGTTCAAGTCTGGGCAGGAGAGAAGAGAATCACCACAGTAGAGGGCGTGCACTTTCAGATAATAGCAGGAAGACAAAGACCAATGAGAGGGTTCCAGAAGGGACATGCAGCCTATTTCCCAACTTCTAGGGCAATATATCTTTGATGACAAAGAAAACTGATAATCTGGAGGAAAAAAAACGAAAACTTAACAGAGTGAGAACAATAGAGAGAGAGTGCTTCGGTGCTACAGGTACAAGTTTCAGTTTTATTTAAAACTTTATCAATTAAAAAGAACAACTTCTTCTAGGCTAGTAAAACATCCTAGAGGCCTTGAAACCATGAGCAAATTGACGTGTTAGTTCACGTTCATCCAAAAAAGCATAAAATGCCTGATCACTTTGGTTAACAAATCTAGGACATATTCTACTCCAAAAGCCTTATTCCTGAAAATCTATTGGCTTTAAGCCCACTTATGTAAAGGTACTTGACTTTATCCAGTCAATGAGACATATATCTTTGTGTAAATCTTTCTGAAGTTTTAATGAGCATTTCAATAATTGTATAGCAGGGCCTTCTTTTTTTATTTTTTGAATTTTGGTCCACAATGTGAACTGACACCATGGACTGCAGCACACCAGGCTTCCCTGTCCTTCACTGTCTCCCGAAGTTTGCTCAAACTCATGTCCACTGAGTTGATGATGCCATCCAACCATCTCATCCTCTGTCACCCCCTTCTTCTCCTCTAATCCCTATAAGCTATATTTATATTTATGGAAAACAACAGTTGTCTATGTATACTTTAATAGCTTTTGTAGTTAAGGAGGAGATGTTCTGATAGCAGTATATTCGCAGGCAATCTTGCTCTTTGTAGAATAGTAAAACATTTCATTTTTTCAGCAAATATATCCCCTGTCACTTTACCCAAAGAACTAAGCTAAGCATTATAGTAGGTACAGATTGTCTTAGAAAAAAATAGATGATTATGGTCTGATAGGGGAGACAAGGCATCCTAATATAATGTGTAACAGCTATAAACTAAAGGCTTCAAGAGCTCACAAGAGAGTGAGAAATCAATTCCAGCTGAGGAGAAATCCCAAAGCTCAGTGGAAGAAGTGGTCTAGGAATGAAACCTTCAAAAATAAGGATTGTAATTGGCAGACATGTTAGGTGAGGGCATTCTAAGCGGAGAGAACAGTATAAATAAATAGGAAAAGCAGATGGTATTGAAGGAATTGCTATAGTCCTGCTTACGTGTAGGGAAGCAGAGAGACAGGGCTGGAAAGGTGTGTTGAGAAGATGGTTCTCAAACCACTCTACACATCAAAATCTTCTGGAGAGATTTTGGTCATATCAAATTCCTGGACCCCATCCTAAGGTTTGATTCAAGAGGCCTGGGGTGGGGATCCCAGAAAGTTTTCTATTGGAAAAAGTCTTTCAGGTGATCCGAGGCCCACTGTTTGGAAATCACTGCATTAGAGACATATTGCAAAGGTAGATGCTGAGGTAATTTAAGAAAGATTACTCTGGCCTCAATGATTAGGAAGGATTGGAGAGTGGAAATTGGCATAAGTAGGATCAAAAATTGAACACAGAGGTCAAGGCAATAGCCCAGATCTGTGAGCAGCAACAATATGTGTGAGATTTTGCTCTGAAGAAGGATAGGATATAGTAACTGAATGAGGGTAAAAGAAGTCCAGAAAGAAGGTTAGATCAATGATGATTGTGAAATTCAAGTTTGGGTGACTGAATGAATAGGCGTGCCATTTATCCAACTTGGAATACTAAAAATTAAGCGAAGCTCTTCTATGGGTCACTATAAAGAGATAAGCTAACAGTAAGCATTTCCTGACACCCATGACTTTATGCTAATGTTCTATTACACAGTTTCATAGCACCTTGTACCTTTACTTTTAGTATATCTTAAAGTGCAATTTTATGTTAATCTGTATGGCATTTTATTAATATCTATGTGTCCTATTGACTAAGTCCATGAGGGCAAGGAACCACAATACCTGGAAAATCATAAGAACTCAGTACATTTTTTTGTTGATTCAGTTTTTCTACATAAGTGGTTGAGTAGACAGGAAAAATCAACTTTTCAGTAACTCATTAACATTAGTACTATATATTACTGGTACAAAAATATTTACATAAAAAAGATTTAATTGTAACCGAACATATTTTTATTCCAAATACTTCATAAAATATAATGGTAAAATTGTGCATTTTCTCTCAGTTAATGGTACAAAACTTGAGCAAACCAGTTTTGATGAAAGACTCTCTAAATGAGGTTATGTATGCTTATTTGAACAAGAAAAATTCCAAGCGTTTTAGAAGTTCCATTTACCTGAGTGTTTGCTTATTGTAAGAAAAATATGTGTACAATAGATCTGTTTTAATAATTTGAGATTATAGCATATGATTCTGAGTGAATTTTATAAATTCCAGATTGTCTTTTTATAAAATAAAACAAAATTACATAATGAATTATTTATGCAATTAATTACATCCATTCCTCATTAAACCATAAGACTTAGGGTCTCTGTACACTACTGTGTCCTGCATGATCTAAAATAAAAACCCAGAGGAAATTTATAGAGATAAAGTTCTTTTTTTGTTCAGTTCAGTTCAGTTCAGTTCAGTTCACTCACTCAGTCGTGTCCGACTCTCCGCGACCCCATGAATCACAGCACGCCAGGTCTCCCTGTCCATCACCAACTCCCGAAGTTCACTCAAACTCAGGTCCACAGAGTCGGTGATGCCTTCCAGCCAACTCATTCTCGGTCGTCCCCTTCTCCTCCCGCCCCCAACCTTTCCCAGCATCAGAGTCTTTTCCAGTGAGTCAACTCATCGCATGAGGTGGCCAGAGTATTGCAGTTTCAGCTTTAGCATCAGCCCTTCCAATGAACACCCAGGATTGATCTCCTTTAGAATGGACTGGTTGGATCTCCTTGCAGTACAAGGGACTCTCAAGAGTCTTCTCCAACACCACAGTTCAAAAGCATCAATTCTTTGGCGATCAGTTTTCTTCACAGTTCAATTCTCACATCCATACATGACCACGGGAAAAACCATAGCCTTGACTAGACGGACCTTTGTTGGCAAAGTAATGTCTCTGAAGAATTACTCAATCCTCTGTCTTACCATTGAATAATGCACCATTATTCATCTTCTTCATTTTACTCAGAGGAAATGGAAGCTAAGAGGATTAAAAGACTTGATGAAGATTCTACATTTAGTTAGTACCAGAACTATACAATTAGAAGGGACGATTATGGCTAATATTTATCAAATGTGTGTAGTATGTGACACTTTAAACATATTTCTATTTTAATGTCACAGCTCCTATATGTGATAGGCATTGTCCCATTTTTAAAGACAAAATATTGAGGCTTATGATAATATGCATTTCCCAGTCCGTGGGGTCGCTAAGGGTCGGACACGACTGTGCGACTTCACTTTCACTTTTCACTTTCACACATTGGAGAAGGAAATGGCAACCCACTCCAGTGTTCCTGCCTGGAGAATCCCAGGGACGGGGGAGCCTGGTGGGCTGCCGTCTATGGGGTCGCACAGAGTCGGACACGACTGAAGTGACTTAGCAGCAGTAGCAGCATGCTGTATAGTAGGTTGTAGAGTATTAATCTACTTGATTCCAAACCCCATGTATATTTTCCCCATAATGCTCTATTTTCAATTAAATAGAAAAACTAAGAATTAAATAAACCAAGTGCTGCATTGTAGTGCTAATAATATTTTATAATTATACTTATTTGTCAAATTAAGGCAACAGATCAGGTAGAATGGCAAAAATAAGCTATCTCTATTTATAATTACAGCATTCTCCTTTATCCAGAAATCTCTTATCTAGAAATAATTAGCTATATGTAAAAGGTCAGAAAACTAACAAAATTAAAATTTGTACAATTTTAAAACTTGAAGTATAGCTGATGTATTAATATAATATAACATTAGTTTTAGGTGTACTATATAGTGACTTGATATTTACATACATTATGAGATGATGACCACAGTAAATTTAGTAACAATTTGTCCCTATATAAAATTATTACAATATTATTGACCATATTCCTTTTGCTGTATATTACACCTCTGTAGCTTATTTATTTTATAACTGGAGGTTTGTACCTCTCAACTCCTTCAACTATTTTACCCCCCCTACCCCCTCCTTTCTGGTGACTACCTCTTTGTTCTCTGTATCTATGAGTCTGTTTTCATTTTGTTTTGTTTTTTAGAATCTACATATAAGTGAATCATGTAGTATAGGTCTTAGAAAGACCTATTTTCTATAAATATAAAGGCACATATATATATCATACATATATGTATCATACATACATATATGTATGTATATATTTATATCTTTATCCATTCATCTAAACGCCATGCTTCTTTATAACATACTGAGCCCTAATTCTGCTTATTTCCACTGCCATGTTCCAAACTGTTATCTTTCTGGGAAACACAGAACAATTTTAGCAGAAACATTTTCATCCAAAGGGTGGGTATGTTCCTACACTGTAAAGAGGATGAGAACTTATGTGATTATTGGCAAGATTGAGGAGATAATGTAGGTATCATTTGAGTGATGTGCAGCACTGACTCAGAAAAGCCAGACTTAAAAGAGGCAGAAAAATGTAGTTCTGGGTAGACAGAGCATAGCAAGAATCCCTACACAATTAGGGAGAGGGGGACTGGAAGTTGGTAGATGAGTTGGAAAGAACAATTGTGGGTCAACCAAAGATGACATGGTCTTCTCTGTAATTTTTGTCCTGTTTATTTTTTTCCTTAATGTTGTGAAATATACAATGTGAAATTCACTATTTCAAGGTGTACAATGGTATTTAGTACAGTCACAGTGTTGTGTAACTATCACTACTATCTATCGCTATTTCTAGAACTTCATCATCCTAAAGGAAAAGTTAGTATTCATTAAGCATAGATTCCTTTCTTCTTAAAGTCAAGTTAGAGAGCAGCAGTTCAGGCTGGGATAAAAACATTTAACTGTGAAATAGCAAGCTTTCTGCTCAAAAAATATTGGGACCATCTCCAAGTTTCCCAGTCATTCAATTTCTTCCCTCTTCTGTAATGTTCAGGGTAGAACTGTCTCTTGAAATCCAGCCCCTAGAGCAAAGGCAACCATCGGAGAAGCCATTTTCTCTGGTCAGTCCACAGGCACAGACTGACAGCTGGAATTTAATAAACCAAGTAGGTTAAGCACTCATTCTTGGGGCTTCTCTGGTGTCCAGTGGTTAGGAGTCTGCCTGCCAAAACAGGGGACACAGGTTCCATCCCTGGTCTGGGAAGATCCCACATGCTGCAGAGCAACTAACACCATGCACTGCAACTACTGAGCCCACACTCTAGAGCTGGTGCTCTGCAACAAGAGAAACCACCACAGTGAAAAGCCTGTGCACTGCAATGAAGAGTAGCCCTCACTCTCTGCAACTAGAGAAAAGCCCGTGTGCAGCCACAAAGATCCAGTGCAGCCAAAAAAAAAAAAAAAAAAAAAAACGGGGGGGGGGTCAAAACAAAACAAAGGCTCATTCTTGTCATGAACAAAGAGAATACCATTCGGAACACGATATAAGATTCTGTCAGATAGCCGGTGGAAATTTGCTCTATGATGCAGGAAGCTCAAGTCCAGTGCTCTGTGACAACCTAGAAGGGTGAGATGGGGTAGGAGGTGGCAGGGCAGTTCAAGAGGGAGTGGATATATGTATACCTATGGTTGATTCATGTTGACATGTGGCAGAAACCAATGCAATATTGTAAAGCAATTATCTTCCAATTAAAAATAAATTAAGTTTTAAAAAAAGAGTGTTGGGTTAGTGTACTTTGTCATTAAGACCTTCCCTACCCACCCATGTACTTAAAAACTCTGACAAAGCTTGGTATGTGTGGGTGGGGGTGAGGAGGAATCTCTTGTAGTTATTGCTTCGAAGGAAAGATAGAAATTTGTGATAAAATGTTAACTCATAGTTTAGTGTTTCTAGACAAGAAGAAATAAAGCACCTACAATGCTGAAGAAATATTGCACAGCAGTGTATAAGGGGAAAAAATGGAATGAGGACAGAATTGAATGAGGAAAGCTGAGATGTTTAAGCTTATATCTTACCGAATTTGAATGTAATGGAAGCTACAACATAGTCCATTGGAAGGTTTCTTCAATGGAACAGAGCAATCCTGTCTTCAATAGAAAGAGAAAAAGAAACTGATAATTGATACTTCCCCAACAGTAACTGGGCAGGGTATTATCTGTGGAAACCCACCAGATGGTCTGAGTGAGAGGGAGAATAAGCAAGATAATGTGAGAGAACACAGATCAGTCACTTTTATTGCAGCATTGCTTGGAGTTTGATGGGAATGGCAGACAGATGGCAAGAGTTTTTTAGTATGCATTCGATATTTTTCTTTTGGGAACCAATTTATTTTGGTATTATACCTCAAACATCTAAATGATACACAGAACTGAAGTCTCTCAGCAGGCCTTCTTAGCTTGTCCCCAGAACAAGGTCAGATTCAATCTCTCAGCCTCTGAGATTACAACTCATTAGAAGGGAGGACAAGATGATTAACAATTTGATACAAATGGACCAAACATTTAAAAATATTCCACCATTTTGCATACACTTCTTGGAAAATGTCAGTAGGCAGAGGAGAGTATAATTTTCACTTTAATATGGTTTTCTTATGGACAGGATAGTCTTAAATATTACCCTTTCAGAATATCAGCAAAGAGGGTCTTTATATCTTCCCAGAAAGAATCATGATATAGGAATTGAGGTAGTCCTCAACCTAAAAAAATAGGTGGGCTCCAGTATTCCATTGTATGTTGGTTGCTTAAAATTTGTAATACTTTTTTTTTAAAAAAAACAATTTACAAAATAAATAAATACACAGGTCAACTTCAAAGCCTGGAGTGAAATGCAGTGCTAAATATGAGGTCATGGTTTTAGGTCATGAAATAAAGGAATGAGAAAAGAGAGAGAAAATAAGAGATTATTTTTACCCTCTTTCCAGGGTGAATGATCAGTCAAGGTAAAATTTTAAAACAAGCAAGACTGATCTTTGATTCACGGTATATACCAGTGTCCTCACAGCCACACAAAACTCAATGCCCTCAGGCTGCCCTGCATAGACCCCTGCCCACGACTGTGGGATTCCAAACAGACTTATCCTGCTGCTTAAAATGCTGCAGGATCCAACATTATCTGCTGTATTTGTCTCTAATAAAACTGCCATATGTTCCTTTCAGAGAATTCATTTTATACCCCAATGTCAAGAAGAAAACAATCTGCTTTAAGTCCCTTTTAATGCCTGGATGATCAATAATCCCTTTTTTGTTGGCATCAATGCTTAAATTACTCAAAGAAAATTCATGTTAATCCAAAGATATCACTAATTAACAGACTTCCTTTGTGTTAATAACATGAGGTGAAACTATTTGAGTAGTGTAGGCAGAAATTTTTTCAGAGCTGGAGGCCAACTAACCAAATAGGTTAGTTATTCCTGAATGGTTCTCTCTCTCAGGAGACATTTTCTCTAAGATGTTTCAGATTTTTAGTTTCTTCCTCTTGTTACTTTTGTATTAAAGAAACAAAAGAACCTTTTTTATAGTGACATCGTGACTCAGGCAGCATTGATGATAACATTAGAATCAGGAACTTTAGCAGAGATGAAGCCAGGACAGGAATAGTGATCCTGATTCATGAGGGAGGTGTTTTAAAAAAGAAAATTTGACTGTATCCCTTCTTAGGATCAAATTCACTAGTTTTCAAAATGAATTCAACAACACGTAAGAGCAAGACATTCACTCTTGTCTAAATCCCAATGAATCATCAGCAGTACAAAAACAGTACACATAGCATTTGACAATAATAAACTGTAAGATGGTAGAATAATTTAATATAGATCTTGTGTGAAACAGACTTGTTTTTCTTCCATGGGGTGATTTTTGCCGGGATGTACTGGAGAAAATCATGAATAGGCAACATAAATATTAACACCTGAAAACTTGCGAGGCTAACACAGATTTCATTGGTGGTGTGTGTTACTGAGCAACACAATTGAAAGTTTATATATATAAAAAAAGAGCAATCAATTGCAATTTCTAGAAAAACACGATTGAAATTCATTTACTTAGTGTCCTAACCCTTGCCAAATCCTTAAAACTTTGGTATTGAATAGAAAGTATAGATGAAGATTAATATTAAGCAAGTACAATAAGTATAAACTTACCACTCTGAGATGCATCAACCAGGCAATAGACAGGCCAGAGAAGTAGATAATATCTCAGAAAGTAAGCAGGAATGAAAGTTTTCTCTCCAAGGACCAATGGATCTATTCACTGTAAACTCTGGTTCCTTAAGCATGGCCAGTTTGGGGGAAAGTCTCAACCCAAATGGTCATCCTCTGAGAACAGTTCTAGCTACTGTGTGGTAGATATTTCCCTTCCGTTCTTAATGAATCATTCTGAGCCTACAAATGTAATCTTATTAATAACAGACAAAATATATCATATATTAATTATGTGCTGAGTTTGGTGGCAATTGTTTTACACACATTATCTCATTTAATTCTTATAACCCCATGAGATAAACACTTTAACACCTTCATTTTACAGATGAGAAAAACCAGATTTTATGAGACTGTGTCTTTCTGAGGTCACACAGCTGGTATGTGGTGGAACAGAAATTGGAACCCAGATCTGCCAGAGTAAATCCATGCTCTAAATCCATGGCCTTAAAAGTAGATACAAGCACTCTAGCTAGTGTGCAAGAAGATTCACTTGGATGCTGGAAGTTAGTAATAAATTGTCTATTTACATAAAAATAAAAAATGAAAGTTTACCAAAATTTAGTATTATAGGCTGAAATAGGCACGCTCACTAGATCCACATGTCTAATAGTAAAATACTACATGTGGTATATAACATTTCAGGGAAGTGCAGGCATTTCACTATGTGGAGGGGAATGCAGTAGTGCCCTGTTTTTTCGGGCATACTGCCACATGTAACAATGTGTGTGCTCATTTTAGTGTATTTATGGATTATATTCAGCTTCCCTGGTGGCTTAATGGTAAAGAATCCACCTGCCAAGGCAGGAGACGAGGGTTTGAACCCTGGGTCAGGAAGACCCCTGGAGAAGGAAATGGCAACAGACTCTAGTGTTCTTGTCTGGAGAATTTCACGGACAGAGAAGCCTGGCAGGCTACAGTCCACAGGATCACAAAAGAGTTGGACATGACTCAGCGCCTAAACAACAATAGTGGATTACATTATGCACTTTTGAATAGAAAATTATGTAAGAAAAGATTTGTTATAGGATATATTAATATGTAAGTATGAACAAACAAAATGGGGCTGACACTTCTAGTACCTGTTTTTTTTTTTTTTTTAATCAGTCATAGACTGAGTAAAACTAATGGTACAAACAGATCTATTTTGGAAGATGGCCAAGATATATTTAAAATTTCTTTTTTCTGAAGTCTATGTGAAATTCAGATGTATACCTACTATCATTAACAATGAATTCCACTCTAACAGTATGAACCGTTAGCTATTGATATGGATAGTATGAAGTCATATTGATTAGCAAAATGTTTGTTTGACTGAGCAAATTGGAAAGTTCCATATGATTTTTCATTAGCTATAATGAGAGATTTTTATTATCTGCTGGAATCCATCAAACCTGACTTTAAAATCACATGTCATTTTGAGAGTAATCTCAGTTTGGATAGGACCAGAGAATGTGTGTGCCTATGCACTGGAGGACAGTAGAATTGCTACTTAGCAAGGAATGAGAGGGGCAAGAGAAACATATATGTATGGAGAAGGGACAGTTCAGGGAGGTGAAATGTGTCTCAAGTGAAAGAGCAAACTCAGGGATAGTGCATGCCACTGAGTTTAGGAGTGTTTATGAAATGGTGGGGGAGGGTGGTGAGGGGAGGGGGTTTGGTGAGAAGCAGATACTCAGGAAGGACAACATTTCCTCAAATGCCTTAGGAGATGAGATAAATAGCTTAGATTGGCAGATAGAAACAGGAGTACATGATCAAGAGAGGACAGTGTAAACCCACAGATGAAGATAACAGGGAAATCTCAAACAAGAACAAAGTATTAAAAGCAGGAAACATGGACTTCCCTGGTGGTACAGTGGATAAGAATCTGCCTGCCAATGCAGGGCACAGGGGTTTGATCCCTGGTCAGGGAAAATCCCACATGACCCAGAGCACCTAAGCCCATGTGCCACAACTATACAGCCTTCACTCTAGAACACCTAAGTTACATACTTGCAGCTGCACCTGAGGGACTAGAGCCTGTGCTCCACAACAAGAGAAGCCACTCCAATGAGAAGCACCACAACTAGAGAGTAACCCCCACTCTCCTTAACTAGAGAAAAACCTGCACAGCAATGAAGACCCAGCACAGCCATAAATAAATAAATAAATAAGCAGAAAACACTAAGGATTTACACTAAGTCAATTGAATATAAGTGATAAGTGAGATGTTGTATTAATACCTGTAATCTGACTATTCTGTAAATTGTTTGCATTCTGAGAGCTCCTTGTCCTTTAGTAAAATATGTCATAAATATTTAGTTAGACATAATCTAAAAAACACTGATGCTTTTGAACTGTGGTGCTGGAGAAGACTCTTGAGGGTCCATTGGACAACAAAGAGATCAAGCCAGTCAATCCTAAAGGACATCAACCCTGAATATTCATTGGAAGAACTGATGCTGAAGCTAAAGCTCCTATACTTTGGCTACCTGATGCGAAGGGCTGACTCACTGAAAAAGACCCTGATGCTGGGAAAGGTTGAGGGCAAGAGGAGAAGGGGGTGACAGAGGATGGTACAGTTGGATGGCATCATCGACTCAATGGACATGAGTTTGAGCAAACTCCAGGAGATGGTGAAGGACAGGGAAGCCTGGTGTGCTGCAGTTCATGGTGTCACAAAGAGTCAGACACGACTTAGTAACTGAAAAAAAAAACAAAACAAAAAACCCACTGTGATGGGCACTCTGAAGTTTCAACTGAGAAATGTAAGAAATGGTACCTACTCTTCAGATGGTAGAAACAGAAAGGTAGATACTATTAGTTATTCTCTCTGTATATAGTGTGTTCTTTAATTTTGTAGGAGATATAACTAGTTTACTGAGCGACTGAACTGGACTGAACTGAACTGATCATGATCACTCTGAGCTCAGTGGGTTATAATTATAGAAATGTTGATTTCTCTCATCATTGGTCCCAATTGTGCTACTTCTGATATCCCTTCCATAGTAGGTGACAAATACCTTAAAACTCTCTTGACAAGATGCTGTAGCTTTCTGATCACTACCAAATTTCAGTTATTTTCATAAGTCATCTAACTTAATAACTCCAATATTGACTCTCATATTGGATTCAATGCATTCCTCAAAGTGATATCAGGAGACATCTCTCCACCACTGATGGGAAACTGGACTTCTTCCTCCTCAAGCAAAACTTCTTTAAGATTGAGAGTTGGAAAAAAAGGAGAGATTGTAAGGATCATCTCCCATAACAAGTATTCTATCAGTTGCAGGTGACTTTTGCTAATATATCATCATTGATAGAGTAACAGTCAGGATTTTCTCGACTCTGTTATAGTAATAAACACCTCCAAAATCTCAGTGGCTTGCAAAAAAAATACTTTTTCATTAATCTTACAAAGTCTTCAGGAGTCTAGGTGGCACTTCAGTTCATATTCCTCCATATGTTGGCTCAGCATTCTAGGATGTGTCAATCAATATGGTATCTCAATAATAAATGCTTCTACAAGTACTGCAGTGGGCAAAAGTAGGCTGTAGAACCAAACACTAGCAATTATATCCTTCAATATAGAAGAGATGCATGCAATTTCTGCCCATTTCACACCATTGTGTGAAATGAAAACTGGCCACATCACACCACTGTGTGATGTGACCAGTTCACACCACATGGCCACATCACACAACTTCAATGCGCAACTGTTTCACGTGTCCAGAGGTCAAAGTGGAGTGAAAGTTGCTCGGTTGTGTCCGACTCTTTGTGACCCCGTGGACTATACAGTCCATGAAATTCTCCAGGCCAGAATACAGGAGTGGGTAGCCTTTCCCTTCTCCAGGGGATCTTCCCAACCCTGGGATCGAACCCAGGTCTCCCACATTGCAGGCAGATTCTTTACCTGCTGTGCTACTAGGGAAGCCCAAGAGATCAAAAGGCTTTGAATATTGATAAATAATGGTAATGCCCAATACAGACATTTTTGGTTTTTTCTTTCGGCTTTTTGGAGGGTGGGGCAGTGTAGAGTACAGTGTAACCTCTCTGAGCCTTCTATATGGCTGATGAAATGTGGTAGAGCCACAGTCCAATAACTTCTCTGGTTCAGATATTTCCTGATTTTTTGGCTGCCTAGGTAGCCCCACTGTATTTGTCTCTCCTGTACCATATAATCCTTTGTGTAGATTCAAGGGAGCAGCTGAGGCCCTTTTCTGTACACCCCAGGACTGTGGAGTACTGGGTAGTATTCTGTTTGAAGACTGTCCCCTTCCTACCAAGAACACTACAGGGCATCCCCTCTTTGTGTTGGCTGTACTGGCAAAACTCCTCTAATATTTGCCATGTGTATGTCTATCAAAGGACTCATATACAGATTATATGGGTTTCCCTGGTGGCTCAGTAGGCAAAGAATCTGCCTGCAATGCAGGAGACACAGGTTTGATCCCTGGGTCAGGGAGATTTCCTGGAGAAGGAAATGGCAAGCCACTACAGTATTCTTGCCCAGAGAATCCCATGTACAGAGGAGATTGGTAGGCTAGAGTCCATGGGGTCGCGAGTCAGAAATGACTTAGCAAACGAACCATACCACCCACATACAAATTATATAAGGAACTACTACAAATCAATAAACTAAAAGGACAGACAACCTGACAGAAAAATGGGCAAAAGATTTGTACAGGACATTTTTAAATAGTCAATAAATATGTTAAAATGTCACCTTGAAAATGTTAATTAAAACTACAATGTGATACCGTTATATACCCACCAGAATGGCGAAATTGGGAAAGATCATACATTGATCCTGTATATAGTTTCTTTGGTAAATTGCTTAATCGTAATAATTCTTCTTTATGTCTTTTTGGGTTATCTATGTACCCAATTATGCTGCCTGTATATAATGACATTATGCTTCATGTGTTTTGAAGCTCTGTTATTTGATGTATAAATATTTATGATTATTATATTCTCTTGATGAATTTACTACTTTTCTATTATGAAATGACCCTTCCCTTTTTTGGTTTAATTTATTTATTTTAATTGGAGGCTAATTACTTTACAATACTGTAGTGGTTTTTGCCATACATTGACATGAGTCAGGGTGTACATGTGATTCCCATCCTGAACCCCCTCCCTCTTCCCTCCCCATCCCATCCCTCTGGGTCATCCCAGAGCACCAGCCCTGAGCACCCCGTCTCATGTGTCGAACCTGGACTGGTGATCTATTTCACGTATGATAATATACATGTTTAAATACTATTCTCTCAAATCATCCAACCTTCGCCTTCTCCCACAGAGTTTGAAAGTCTGTTCTTTACATCTGTGTCTCTTTTGCTGTCTTGCATATAGGGTCATCATTACCATCTTTCTAAATTCCATATATATGTGTTAGTATACTGTATTGGTATTGGTGTTTTTCTTTCTGACTTACTTCCCTCTGTATAATAGGCTCCAGTTTCATCCGCCTCTTTAGAACTTATTCAATTGTGTTCTTTTTAATAGCTGAGTAATATTCCATTGTGTATATGTACCCCAGCTTTCTTATCCATTCATCTGATGGACATATAAGTTGCTTCCATGTCCTGGCTATTGTAAACAATGCTGCAATGAACATTGGGGTACAATTCTGGTTTCCTCAGTAGGTATGCCCAGCAGGATTGCTGGGTCATTTGGCAGTTCTATTTCCAGTTTTTAAAAGAATCTCCACACTGTTCTCCATAGTGGCTGTACTAGTTTTCATTCCCACCAACAATGTAAGAGGGTTCCCTTTTCTCCACATCCTGTCCAGCATTTATTGTTTGTAGAATTTTTGATAGCAGCCATTCTGACTGGTGTGAAATGGTACCTCACTGTGGTTTTGATTTGCATTTCTCTGATAATGAGTGATGTTGAGCATCTTTTCATGTGTTTGTTAGCCATCTGTATGTCTTCTTTGGAGAAATGTCTGTTTAGTTCTTTGGCCCATTTTTTGATTGGGC
Organism: Moschus berezovskii; assembly: GCF_049115385.1. NCBI lineage: Eukaryota > Metazoa > Chordata > Mammalia > Artiodactyla > Moschidae > Moschus > Moschus berezovskii. Next base: position 106,958,753 of record NC_142488.1, read on the forward strand.
CATTTATTTTTCTGGTATTGAGCTACAGGAGCTGTTTGTATATTTTTGAGATTAATTGTCAGTTGCTTCATTTGCTATTATTTTCTCCCATTCTGAAGGCTGTCTTTTCACCTTGCTTAAAAGTTTTTAATTTTAATTAGGTCCCATTTGTTTACTTTTGTTTTTATTTCCAATATTCTGGGAGGTGGGTCATAGAGGATCCTGCTGTGATTTATTTTAGAGAGTGTCTTGTCTACATTTTTCTCTAGGAGTTTTATAGTTTCTTGTCTTACATTTAGATCTCTTATCCATTTTGAGTTTATTTTTGTGTATGGTGTTAGAAAGTGTTCTAGTTTCATTCTTTTACAAGTGGTTTACCAGTTTTCCCAGCACCACTTGTTAGAGAGATTGTCTTTTCTCCATTGTATATTCTTTCCTTCTTTGTCAAAGATAAGGTGTCCATAGTTGCATGGATTTATCTCTGGGCTTTCTATTTTGTTCCATTCATCTATATTTCTGTCTTTGTGCCAGTACCATACTGTCTTAATGACTGTAACTTTGTAGTATAGTGTAAAGAAATAACCCTTATTTTATCCCTGCAAATATTCTTACTCTGAAAAACTAATACACAAATGGCAGACATTTCTAGTAGAGATGCAGGCAACAATAGCTATGTCTCCATATATTACTCACACTCCAAGAAGTGTGTGCCACGCTTTCCCATAAGGTCCCTCACTACTCATCCACTACACTCCTACAACAGTGTGACAAGCAGTCTGTAACCAGCATCATGCCAAGTAGTAAGATAATTATCTCCTATACCTTCAGGTGTAGGAAAGAGCAAAGCTGCTGTGACTTGACATTAAGTGCTAAGTCGCTTCAGTCATGTCCAACTCTTTGCAACCCTATGGACTGTAGCACACCAAGCTTCTCTGTCCATGGGATTCTCCAGGCAAGAATACTCGAGTGGGTTGCCATTTTCTTCTCCAACAGATCTTCCTGACCTAGAGATTGAACCTACATCTCTTATTGGCAGGTGGATTCTTTACTGCTGAGTCACTGGGGAAGCCCATTTGCTGTTAAGATGTTTATTAAATGCTGACTTATCTTACCTCTCTTTAGTCTTTTCCTCTTATAGATTTTGGCATTGGCCTCCTGAGATACTTTAGGCTAACAAAGTCAGTTCAGCAGCTTTTTTTCTAATAACCATAAAAGATATCTGACCCCAATTATGGATTTGGTCTTGGAAAATGAGAAGGGAAATTGTTAGTCACTCAGTTGTGTCCAACTATTTGCAACCCCATGGAATTTAGCCAGACTCCTCTGTCTATGGACTTCTCCAGGCAAGTATACTGAAGTGGGTAGCCATTCCTTTCTCCAGGGGATCTCCCCGACCCAAGGATTGAACCCAAGTCTCCTGCATTGCAGGCAGATTCTTTGCCATCTGAGCCACCTTGGAGGCCCTCCTTAAAATGTCAAGAGTTTAACTCTCCTTTGTTCTCAGGTTTGGGCTGCAGATATTTATTCAAAGGCAAAAAGAAAAGTCACCCTTTTTGATCAATAGTCTTTGTTTATATTTTGTTTGCATAACTCTTAAGAGAAATTTGGGGAAAAAGTAGGTACTCCTACGCATGTTTAAGTTGATATCTAAAGATTTCCCCAAGCTTAAAAAATTACAAAGGATTCTGTTTCTGGCACATCGTAAATGTTGATTTTAAAATTTTAAAGTTTATGTGTGGAATCTAAAAAACATGGTACAAATAAACTTATTTATGAAACAGAATTAGAGTCACAGATGCAGAAAACAAATTTATGGTTACCAGGGGAGAAGTTCAGTTCGATTCAGTCACTCAGTCATGTCCGACTCTTTACGACCCCATTGACTGCAGCACACCAGGCTTCCCTGTCCATCACCAACTCCTGGAGGGCACCCAAACCCATGTCCATCGAGTCAGTGATGCCATCCAACTATCATCTCATCCTCTGTAATCCCCTTCTCCTCCTGCCTTCAATCTTTCCCAGTATAGGGTCTTTTCCAATGAGTCAGTTCTACGCATCAGGTGGCCAAAGTATTGGAGTTTCAGCTTCAGCATCAATCCTTCTAATAAATATTCAAGACCAATTTCCTTTAGGATGGACTGGTTGGTTCTCCTTGCAGTCCAAGGCCTCTCAAGAGTTTTCTCCAACACCACAGTTCAAAAGCATCAATTCTTCGACACTAAGCTTTCTTTATAGTCCAAGTCTCACATCCATACATGACTGCTGGAAAAACCATAGCTTTGACTAGATGGCCCTTTCTTGGCAAAGTAATGTCTTTGCTTTTTAATGCTATGTAGGTTGGTCATAGCTTTTTTCCCAAGGAGCAAGTTTCTTTGAATTTCATGTCTGCAGTCACCATCTACAGTGATTTTGGAGCCCAAGAAAATAGAGAAAAGGGGAAAAAGGGGGAGAAGTGGGGAGGGGTAAATTGGGAGATTGGGATGAACATATGCACACTGCTATGTATAAAACCGATGACTAGTGAGGACCTACTGTATAGCACAGGGAATGCTACTCAGTATTCTATAATGCCCTATGTGGGAAAAGAAGCTAAAAAAGAGGGGATATGTGTGTGTGTGTATATAACTGATTCACTTTGCTGTACACCTGAAACTAACACAATGTTGTAAATCATCTATACTATAATATAAATTAAAAATGAAGCTATTTGTTGTTCAGTTGCTTAGTCATGTCCAACTATTTGTGACCCCATGGACTAGAGCATGCCAGGCTTCCATCCTTCATCTCCTGGAGTTCGCTCAAACTCATGTCCGTTGAGTTGGTGATTCCATCCAGCCATCTCATCCTCTCTCGTCCCCTTCTCCTGCCCTCAATCTTTCCCAGCATCAGGGTCTTTTCCAATGAGTCAGCTCTTTGCATCAAGTGGCCACAGTACTGGAGTTTCAGCTTCAGCATCAGTCCTTCCAATGAATATTCAGGACTGATTTCCTTTACGATTGACTGGTCTGATCTTTTTGCAGTCCAAGAGACTCTCAAGAGTCTTCTCCAACACCACAGTTCAAAAGCATCACATCTTTGGCACTAAGCTTTCTTTATAGTCCAACTCTCACATCAATATATGACTACTGGACAAACCATAGCTTTGACTAGATGGACTTTTGTCAGCAAAGTGATATCTCTGCTTTTTAATACACTGTCTAGGTTTAAGTTATTACAAAATAATGAAAGGATAATACTTTAGAGGAAAAATTCCAAGCATACATAAATAAGATGATGTACTCCCTATGCCCATCACCAATATTCAACAATCTTTAATATTGCCTCAGTTGCTTTACCTATCCTTTTTCGTTATTATTATTGCTGCTGAAGTATTTTAAATCCATCTTATTACGCATATCATAATATACTCTATCTTGAGGATGTGTTTCTAAAAGTCTGAACTTTTTTTTTTATAAGAGGACTGTATATAATTTTTATGAGATTTTTTAATAAGAGATATAATTCTTATGAGGTATAGTTGTATAAGAGACAAAAATTTTATAATTTTTATGAGAGATACATAATTCTTATAAATTTTATGAGAGGTATATATAATTTTTAAAAATTTTGCATAATTTTTATGTCTCATAGCAAACAAGCCAACAATAGTTCTGTGATAATCTGTTTCAGATCTCATTTGATATGTGTGGTAGTCAGCCTTCAAGATGACACCACATGCTCCTCACTTTCTGATATGCAAACTCTTAGATAGTACATTCCTACACTGTACCAAAGTTAACCTATGTGACAAATAGCATACAATAGAACTGTTAATATGTCATTTCTGAGATTAGGTTAAAAAAAACTGTGGCTTCCATCTTGTGTACTCTTTCCCAATAGGGTCACTCATTCTGGGGAAAAAAAGCTGCCATGCTGTGAACTGGCCTATGAGGAGGCCCACATAATGAGGAACTGAAGCCTCTGGCCAACAACCAGAAAGGAGCAGAAACCTGCCAATGACCATGTGAGTGAGTTTGGAAGCAGATTTTCCAACCCCAGCCAAGCTCTGTAATGACTGTAGCTCTGGCCAACAACTTGACTACAACCTCATGAGAGACCTTGAGCCAGAAACACAGCTAAGCTGATCCAAGAATCCAGCCTCTCAGAAACTGTGTAATGTAACAAATGTTTGCTGTTTCAAGTTTCTAAATTTTAGAGTAATTTTTAAATAGCAATAGAAAGCCAGTATACTGTATAACACTGCTCCCCAAATTTAGTGGCTTAAAACAACAAGGTTTTATTTATTATTTTTATGAAGGTGAGGTGACTGGCTCTCCTGCTGATCTTGCCTGGACTCACTCATGTGACTGCATTCAGCTGACAAGTTGTCAGGGGTCTTGATTCATTTGAAACACATGGGATGGCTGGACCTTTCTCTTCACATGGACATTAATCTGGCCTTTCTCAACAGTATCTCAATTTCAGGACAGCATTTTAAGTGACTGAAGGCATAATTTTCAAGGCTTTCTTTTTAGGATTAGTCTCTGGAAAACACATGATGCTGCTTTCATCATATTCCACTGGGCAAAATAATAGGGAAGGTCCAATTCAAGGAATGGGGGAAAATATGCCACCTTTTGAAAGTGGAAGTTGTAATGTATTGTGGCCATGTTTTCCAATCTATCATAGCTTTTTTCTAGGCACAATTATTTATATTCCTCCCTTGAAACAAATAGTTTATCCCTTCTCCCAAAGTTCAAATCCCATTATGACTTTTGGTTCAGGCTCAAAATTCTAACCTCCTTATCTAAATCTAAATCTAATCTAGATATAGAGCAGACTCATTAGATATAGTTCATCTCTGGGCTTCCCAGGTGGTGCTAGTGGTAAAGAACATGCCTGCCAATGCAGGAGACACAGCAGACCCAGGTTCTGTCTCTGGGTTGGGAAGATCCTCTGGAGGAGGACATGGGAACCCACTCCAGTATTCTTGCCTGGAGAATCCCATGGACAGAGAAGCCTGGCTGACTATGGTCCATAGAGTCACAAAGAGTCAGACACACTGAAGTGATTTAGTACACATGCATGCAGTACATCTCTGGAGGTGGAGATCTTCTTGATTCTGAGACCTATAACAGAGATATTATCTGCCTCCATCAGATATACATAGGGGCTTCCTAAGTGACTCAGTGGTAAAATAAAAAGAAAAAATCGACCTGTCAATGTAGGAGACATGGGTTTGATCCCTGAGTCTGGAAGATCCTCTGGAAGAGGAAATGGCGATCCTCTCTATTATTCTTGCCTGGAAAATCCCATGGATAGAGGAACCTGGTGGGCTATAGTCCATGGGGTTGCAAAGAGTTGGACACAACTGAGTGACTGAGCCCAGTATGCTACTGGAGATCAGTGGAGAAATAACTCCAGAAGGAATGAAGGGATGGAGCCAAAGCAAAACCAATACCCAGTTGTGGATGTGACTGGTGATAGAAGCAAGGTCCGGTGCTGTAAAGAGCAATATTACATAGGAACCTGGAATGTTAGGTCCATGAATCAAGGCAAATTGGAAGTGGTCAAACAGGAGATGGCAAGAGTGAAAGTAGACATTCTAGGAATCAGTGAACTAAAATGGACTGGAATGGGTGAATGTAACTCAGATGACCATTATATCTACTACTGTGGGCAGGAATCCCTTAGAAGAAATGGAGTAGCCATCATGGTCAACAAAAGAGTCCGAAATGCAGTACTTGGATGCAGTCTTAAAAACGACAGAATGATCTCTGTTCATTTCCAAGGCAAACCATTCAATATTACAGTAATCCAAGCCTATGCTCCAACCAATAACGCTGAAGAAGCCGAAGTTGAACGGTTCTATGAATACCTACAAGACCTTTTAGAACTAACACCCCAAAAAGATGTCCTTTTCATTATAGGGAACTGGAATGCAAAAGTAGGAAGTCAAGAAACACCTGGAGTAACAGGCAAATTTGGCCTTGGAGCACAGAATGAAGCAGGGCAAAGGCTAATAGAGTTTTGCCAAAAGAACGCACTGGTCATAGCAAACACCCTCTTCCAGGTGGCCAAAGTATTGGAGTTTCAGCCTCAGCATCAGTCCTTCCAAAGAATATTTAGGACTGATCTCCTTTAGAATGGACCGGTTGGATCTCCTTGCAGTCCAAGGGACTCTCAGGAGTCTTCTCCAACACCACAGTTCAAAAGCATCAGTTCTGGAGGTGGTCCTAAGATGGTGGAAGAATAGTAAGGGGAGACCACTTTCTCCCCAAGAAGTTCATTGAAAGAACATTTGAACACTGAGCAAATTCCACAAAACAACTTCTGAATGCTGGCAGAGGACATCAGGCACCCAGAAAGTTAGCCCATTGTCTTTGAAAGGAGGTAGGACAAAATATAAAAGATAAAACAAGAGACAAAAGAGGTAGGGATGGAGATCTGTCCCGGGAGGAGAGTCTTAAAAGAAGAGACGTTTCGAAACACTCTCACCAGCGGGTCTGTGGGGAGTTTTGGAATCTCAGAGGGCAACATAACTGGAAGGAAAAATAAATAAATAAAACCCATGGATTATGTGCCTAACGACAACTCCCAGCACTCACATCTGCCACCAGTAAGCAGGGGCTGAACAGGGAGGCATGTGCTGCATTGCTTAGGGTAAGGACCGGGCTTGAATGCCTTGAGGGCAATCTAAGGGAATTTATGTGAGATAGCAACCCAAACTGTGGATAGCCAGAGAGAGAGAGAGAGTAGAGAGAGACAGAGAGAGAGACAGACAGAACTATCCTGTGAAAAAACCTAACCCAAGGCACTGCCAGGCCCGCTCACAGAACAAAAGACTGAGCAAATACCAGAGGAGAGCTAACAGGCTGTGGACTGGCCCATCCTCTGCCAGAGACAGGGAGGCAGCTGGGGGTCAGCCAGAGCCGGAAAGAGGCAATCTCGTACCCAGAGAGGCATCCTCTACCAAACTGCAAGCAGGCTTCCAGTTGTGAACAAAGACTTCCTGGGATTCTGGATGGTTGACATCTGCTGGGATGGTGGCAGCCAGAGATCAGCTCCCCAGAAGAGACACGTGGCACACCTGACATGGGTGCGCCCGTTGCCACCCAGGAAACCAAGCAGCTGGGACTGGGGAGGTGATAAGACACACTCCCCACCTGGGAAGACTATGCTTGCCAAGCACCTGGTCGCCTGAGCTGCTCAGACCTGGGAAGGGCACAAAACGCAGGCCCAACCGAGTCTGTGTCTTTGTGGAGTACCCAAGAACATGATCCTGAGTGGGTTAGACCTGGGAAGTGCACGCAACCCAGGGCCCAATTCAGAGAGTTCCCTGGCAGAGCAACCTAGAGCCTGAGAAGTATAGACTGGGAAAGTGCACATGCCATGAGCAGGGGCAAACAGTGTGGCTGAGACACTGTGAACACTCCCCACACACGCCAATGATATTTGTTTGCAGTATTCCTCCCTCCCCACAGCATGACTGAACAAGTGAGCCCACATAAGTGACCACCCTCACCCCCTTGTGTCAGGGCAGAAGTTAGACACTGATGAGACCAGCAAACAGAAGAAACTAAAATAAACAGAGGGAACCGCTTTGGAATTGACAGGTGCAACAGATTAAAACCCTGTAGTTAGCACCGACTACACTGGAAGGGGCCTATAGATCTTGAGACGTACAAGCCGGAAAAAGTAACTATCTGAAAAGGAGCTGACCCCACACTGCTCACAACAGCTCCAGAGAAATTCCTAGATATAATTTTACTATTATCATTTTTAAAATTTTTTAATTTTAAGTCCTCTATTACTCCATTAATTTTCATTTTTATAGTCTACTATTACCTTGCAAAAAAAGACCCTATTTTTAAAGAAAACTTCATATATATATTTTATAATATTTTGTTTTACTTTTTTAATATTGTATTTTTGAGAGTCTAACCTCTACTCTAGATTTTTAATCTTTGCTTTTTGGTATTTGTTATCAATTTTGTACTTTTAAGAACCCAATCTTCAATACCCATTTTTACTTGAGAGTGTGATTACTGGCTTGATTGCTCTTTCCTCCTTTTGACTCTCCTTTTTCTCTACCAAGTCACCTCTATCTCCTCCCTCTCCCTTCTCTCCTCTACCCAACTCTGTGAATCTCTTTGTGTGTTTCGGGCTGTGGAGAACACTTAGGGAACTGATTACTGACTGGATCTGTCTCTTTCCTTTTGATTCCCCCTTTTCTCCTCCAGGTCACCTCTGTCTACTTCCTCCCTCTTCTCTTCTGTATGTAACTCCGTTTATCTATCTGAGGGGTCCAGACTGTGGAGAGCACAAAGGGAAGGGATTACTGGCTAGCTTGCTCTCTCCCCTTTTGATTCCCCCTCTTATCCTCCTGTTCACCTCTATCACCCTCCTCCCTCTTCTCTTCTCCATGTAACTCTGTGAATCTCTCCGGGTGTCCTTCACTGTGGAGAAGCTTTTCATCATTAACCTAGGTGTTTCATCATCAGTGCTGTAGAGATGGAGAAGAATTGAGGCTACTGTAAGAATAAGACTGAAAATCAGAGGCAGGAAGTTTAAGTCCAAAACCTGAAAACACCAGAGAACTCCTGACTCCAGGGCACATTAATTGATAAGAATTCATCCAAAAGCCTCCATACCTACACTGAAACCATGCACCACCCAAGAGCCAACAAGTTCCAGAGCAAGACATACCACGTAAATTCTCCAGCAATGCAGGAACATAGCCCTGAGCTTCAATATACAGGCTGCCCAAAGTCACATCAAACCAGTAGACATCTCAAAACTCACTACTGGACACTTCATTGCACTCCAGAGAGAGGAAATCCAGCTCCACCCACCAGAACACCAACACAAGCTTCCCTAACCAGGATACCTTGACAAGCCACCCGTCCAACCCCACCCACAGCAAGGAACCTCCACAATAAAGAGGAAACACCAATTGGGAGAATACAGAAAGGCCACCCCAAACACAGCAATCTAAACAAGATGAAAAGGCAGAGAAATACTCAGCAGGTAAAGGAACATACATGCTCACCAAACCAAAAAAAAGAGGAGGAGACAGGGAGTCTACCTGAAAAAGAATTCAGAATAATGATAGCAAAAGTGATCCAAATCTTGAAAACAAAATGGAGTTACAGATAAATAGTCTGGAGACAAGGATTGAGAAGACGCAAGAAATGTTTAACAAGGACCTAGAAAAAATAAAAGAGTCAATCAATAATGAATAATGCAATAGCTGAGATAAAAACACTCTGGAGGGAACCAACAGTAGAAAAACGGAGGAAGAAGATAGGGTAAGTGAGGTAGAAGATAGAATGGTAGAAATAAATGAAGCAGAGAGGAAAAAATAAAAAAGAATTTTAAAAACTGAGGACAACCTCAGAGACCTCTGGGACAATGTTAAACTCCCCAACATTCGAATCATAGGAGTCCCAGAAGAAGAAGAAGACAAAAAGAAAGGCCATGACAAAATACTCGAGGAGATAACAGTTGAAAACTTCCCTAAAATGGGGAAGGACATAGTCACCCAAGTCCGAAAAAACCCAGAAAGTCCCAAACCGGATAAACCCAAGGTGAAATACCCCAAGACACATATTAATCAAATTAACAAAGATCAAACACAAAGAACAAATATTAAAAGCAACAAGGGAAAAGCAACAAATAACACACAAGGGGATTCCCATAAGGATAACAGCTGATCTTTCGATAGAAACTCTTCAGGCCATAAGGGAATGGCAGGATATACTTAAAGTGATGAAAGAGAAAAACCTACAACCCAGATTACTGTACCCAGCAAGGATCTCATTCAAATATGAAGGACAAATCAAAAGCTTTACAGACAAGCAAAAGCTGAGAGAATTCAGCACCAAACCAGCTCTCCAACAAATGCTAAAGGATCTTCTCTAGACAGGAAACACAGAAAGGCTGTATAAACTCGAACCCCAAATAACAAACTAAATGGCAACAGGATCATACTTATCAACAATTACCTTAAATGTAAATGGGTTGAATGCCCCAACCAAAAGACAAAGACTGGCTGAATGGATACAAAAACAAGACCCATATATATGTAGTCTACAAACAACCAACCTCAAAACAAGGGACACATACAGACTGAAAGTGAAGGGCTGGAAAAAGATATTCCACGCAAATAGAGACCAAAAGAAAGAAGGAGTAATAATACTCCTATCAGACAAAATAGACTTTGAAATAAAGGCTGTGAAAAGAGACAAAGCAGAACACTACATAATGATCAAAGGATCAATCCAAGAAGAAGATATACCGATTATAAATATATATGCACCCAACATAGGAACACCGCAATATGTAAGGCAAATACTAACAAGTATGAAAGGGGAAATTAACAATAACACAATAGTAGTGGGAGACTGTAGTACCCCACTCACATCGATGGATAGGTCAACTAAACAGAAAATTAACAAGGAAACAGAAACTTTAAATGACACAATGGACCAGGTAGACCTAATTGATATCTACAGGACATTTCACCCCCAAACAATGAATGTCACCTTTTTTTCAAGCACACATGTAACCTTCTTCAGGATAGATCACATCCTGGCCATAAATCTAGACTTGGTAAATTAAAATAACATCGAAACTCCAAGCATCTTTTCTGACCATAATGCAGTACTATTAAAAACTCCACCATATGGAAACTGAACAACACGCTGCTGAATAACCAACAAATCACAGAAGAAATCAAAAAAGAAATAAAAATATCCATAGAAACAAATGAAAATGAAAACGAAACAACCCCAAACCTATGGGACATTGTAAAAGCAGTGCTAAAGAGAAGGTTCCTAGAAATACAGGCTTACCTCACGAAACAAGAAAGAAGTCAACTAAATAACCTAACTCTACATCTAAAGCAACTAGAAGAGGAAGAAATAAAGAACCCTGGGGTTAGTAGAAGGAAAGAAATCTTAAAAATTAGGGCAGAAATAAATGCAAAAGAAACAAGAGACCATAGCAAAAATCAGCAAAGATAAAAGCTGGCTCTTTGAGAAGATAAATAAAATTGAGAAACCATTAGCCAGACTTATCAAGAAACAAAGGGAGAAGAATCAGATAAACAAAATTAGAAATTAAAATGGAAAAATCACAATGGAGAACAAAAAAACACAAAGGATTGTAAGAGACTACTATCAGCGACTATATGCCAATAAAATGGATAGCTTGGAAGAAATGGACAAATTCTTTGAAAAATATAACTTTCCAAAACGGAACCAGGAAGAAATAGAACATGTTAACAGACCCATCACAAGCACGGAAATCAAAACTATAATCAGAAATCTTCCAGCAAACAAAAGCCCAGGTCCAGACGGCTTCACAGCTGAATTCTACGAAAAATTGAGAGAAGAGCTAACACCTATCCTACTCAAACTCTTCCAGAAAATTGCAGAGGAAGGTCAACTTCCAAACTCATTCTATGAGGCCATATCACCTGAATACAAAAACCAAACAAAGATGCCACAATAAAAGAAAACTACAGGCCAATATCACTGATGAACATAGATGCAAAAGTCCTTCACAAAATTCTAGCAAACAGAATTCAACAACATATTAAAAAGATCATGCATCATGACCAAGTGGGCTTTATCCCAGGGATGTAAGGAGTTTTCAATATCTGCAAATCAATCAATGTAATACACCACATTAACAAATTGAAAGATAAAAACCATATGATTTTCTCAATAGATGCAAAGAAAGCCTTTAACAAAATTCAACATCCATTTATGATAAAACCCTCCAGAAAGCAGGAATAGAAGGAACATAGCTCAACATAATAAAAGCTATATATGCAAACCCACAGCAAACATTATCCTCAGTGGTGAAAAATTAAAAGCATTTCCCCTAAAGTCAGGAACAAGACAAGGGTGCCCACTCTTACCACTACTATTCAACATAGTTTTGGAAGTTTTGGCCACAGCAATCAGAGGATGAAAAGAAATAAAAGGAAACCAGATTGGAAAAGAAGAAGTAAAACTCTCACTGTTTGCAGATGACATGATCCTCTACATAGAAAACCCTAATGACTCCATCAGAAAATTACTAGAGCTAATCAATGAATATAGTAAAGTTGCAGGATATAAAATCAACACAGAAATCCCTCGCATTCCTATACACTAACAATGAGAAAACAGAAAGAGAAATTAAGGAAACAATTCCATTCACCACTACAACGAAAAGAATAAAATACTTAGGAATATATCTACCTAAAGAAACAAAAGACCTATATATAGAAAACTATAAAACACTGATGAAATAAATCAAAGAGGATTCAAATAGATGGAGAAATATATCATGTTCATGGATCGGAAGAATCAATATAGTGAAAATGAGTATACTACCCAAAGCAATCTATAGATTCACTGTGATCCCTATCAAGCTACAAAGGCATTTTTCACACAACTAGAACAAATAACTTCACAATGTGTATGAAAATACAAAAAACCTCGAACATCCCAAACAATCTTGAGAAAGAAGAATGGAACTGGGGGAATCAACCTGCCTGACTTCAGGCTATACTACAAAGCCGCAGTCATTAAGACAGTATGGTACTGGCACAAAGACAGATATATAGATCAATGGAACAAAATAGAAAGCCCAGAGATAATCCATGCACCTATGGACACCTTATCTTTGACAAAGGAGGCAAGAATATTCAATGGAAAAAAGACAATCTCTTTAACAAGTGGTGCTGGAAAAACTGGTCAACCACTTGTGAAAAAATGAAACTAGAACACTTTCTAACACCATACACAAAAATAAAATGGATTAAAGATCTCAACATAAGACCAGTAACTATAAAACTCTTAGAGGAAAACATAGGCAAAACACTCTCCAGCATAAATCACAGCAGGATCCTCTATGATCCACCTCCCAAAGTAATGGAAATAAAAACAAAAGTCAACAAATGGGACCTAATTAAACTTAAAAGCTTTTGTAAAACGAAGGAAACTATAAGCAAGGTGAAAAGACAGCCTTCAGAATGGGAGAAAATAATAGCAAATGAAGCAACTGACAAAGAATTAATCTCAAAAATATACAAGCAACTCCTGCAGCTCAATTCCAGAAAAATAAATGACCCAATCAAAAAATGGGCCAAAGAACTAAACAGACATTTCTCCAAAGAAGACATACAGATGGCTAACAAATACATGAAAAGATGCTCAACATCACTCATTATCAGAAAAATGCAAATCAAAACCACTATGAGGTACTATCTCACGCTGGTCGGAATGGCTGCTATCCAAAAGTCTACAAACAATAAATGCTGGAAAGGGTGTGGAGAAAAGGGAACCCTCTTACACTGTTGGTGGGAATGCATACTAGTACGGCCACTATGGAGAACAGTGTGGAGATTCCTCAACAAACTGGAAATAGAACTGCTATATGACCCAGCAATCGCATTCCTGGGCATACACACCAAGAAAACCAGAATTGAAAGAGACACGTGTACCCCAATGTTCATCGCAGCACTGTTTATAATAGCCAGGACATGGAATCATCCTAGATGTCCATCAGCAGACGAATGGATAAGAAAGCTTTGGTACATATATACAATGGAGCATTACTCAGCCATTAAAAAGAATACATTTGAATCAGTTCTAATGAGGTGGATGAAACTGGGGCCTATTATATAAAGTGAAGTAAGCCAGAAAGAAAAACACCAATACAGTATACTAATGCATATATATGGAAATTAGAAAGATGGTAACAATGACCCTGTATGTGAGACAGCAAAAGAGACACAGATGTATAGAACAGTCTTTTGGACTCTGTGGGAGAGGACGATGGTGGGATGATTTGGGAGAATGGCATCGAAACATGTATATTATCATATGTGAAATGGATCACCAGTCCTGGTTCAATGCATGAAACAGGGTGCTCAGGGCTGGTGCACTGGGATGACCCAGAGGGATGGGATAGGGAGGGGGCTTCAGTATGGGGAGAACATGTGCACCTGTGGTGGATTCATGTCAATGTATGACAAAACCACTACAATATTATAAAGTAAGTAGCCTCCAATTAAAATAAATAAATTTATATTAAAAAATAATAAATAAACAAAGTTTTGCAGGGAAAACTCTTCCACAACCAGAAGGAGGCAGAAAATACTTTCCAAGTGTTCATGGAATCCTGAAGCAAGGATTATTATGCTATACGAATAAGCCAACTTATTTCTCATTGGCAAAAAATGTGTTGGTTGTAAGGGTTCTTATTGTGATTAATAAAGATGTATCTGAACCTAGTTATAATGATTTAAAATTCAGAGTCTGAAACTGCAATTACTTTTTCACCAACCTAAAATTAATATATAGAAAACAATAAAGACTCCACCGAAAAACTGTTGGAATTAGTCAGTGGATTCATCTTTCATTTCCTTCACTTTGACATGCATAGCTAGGGGAAGCCAATTGTCATGTTCAACATTCTCTTGAGACTTGTGCTTGGCCAGAGCTCTAAGTTTATTTATGTACACTTCCTATTTTCCAAGTTTACTTGAGTGACATTTTGCTAATCGTTCTGCTACTCCAAGACATGAATTCTCTTTTTACCAGATTCAAATGGCAGTTCTTCACTGACCTTATAGTTTTCACTAGCTGTTTAACATTCCTCAAGCCTTTGCCAATAGATTCCTCACTGTTTTTCTAGCCTCTGTATCCTTCTGATCCCTTAGAAAAATGTCACACCTTTTAGGGTTTTATTACAACATAACCATGTTTCTACATCCAATTGCTGTATAAGTTATCTATTACTAAGTAATAAGCCACCCTAAAACTTAGTGGTTTAAAACAACAAAATTTTATATGACTTCCACCATATTTCAGACAGAGACCATCCAAAAATATACTATTGTTTCCCTTTCCAGTTTATTCCCTTTCTTGGCCCCAGATAACCACTGATCTTTAACCATAAGATAGATATGTATTTTCTAATTTCATATCATAGAATCATACACTCTTGTGTCTGTAATTTTTTTCCCAGCATGGTTTTGAGATTTAGCCCATTTTTTTAATGTTCAAAAAGACCTATGAACACAAAGCAAGATAAATACTAATGAAACTACATCTAGGTGTTATAGAACTGATGAAAAACACAGCAAACTCTAAGTGTATCCAGAGGAAAATAAAGATAGATTGCTCCAGAGAATAACATTAGATAATGGCTGAATTCTCAATAGAAACAATGGAATTTTGAAATTGTGAAGATCATGTTATCTGATCATAGTGCTATTGGATTGGACATGTTAAAATTCAAATAAATAGCTAGGAAATACTCATATATTTAGAATTAAGAAATATAATTTTAAATATATTTTATATAGTTTTGAGTCTCAGTTCCTTCAATAATGCTTTCTTTCAAGTTTGATTTTCTCTAGTGTGCCATTTTCATTCCCTCTTCAATTCCTTTTCTGCATATTTAGTTATCTTCTTAGTGGTTCCAAGTGAATTACAGTTAACATCTTAAATTTATATCAATCTATTTTGAACTGATATGAACGTAGTTTCAATATCACTTATTATCTTCTTCTAAACACCTTTGCTTCCCCCTTTATCTTGTTATTATCATAAGTTACATCCTGTCACATTATTTGACCATTGACATGAATTTATAGTTATTGTTTATGTTTTGTGTTTTATACTTGTGTTTTAAATCATATAACAGACCAAAAGGAGGTGCTACGAACCAAAAATATGATAATACTGACTTTCTTATTATACCAGTAACTAACCTGCAATCAGTTAACAAAACACCTAAAAATAAATATTAAATTTGTTAGAAACAAAAGGATAAGTAGGCAAAGCTATATTAGTATGGTATATTTTTCATAAATTCTAGTCATTGCTAGATTAAGTATATTGAGTATTCATAAGGTTATAAAATTTGAATTATTTACTAAATATAATAGAAAAATATATAATTTTTATACTAACTTTATAACCAGATAGGAAATAATGAAAAAAAATTCATTTTACAATAACAAAACTATATAATCCTTAGAAACAGGCACAAGAAGAAATGTACAGAACTTACATGAAGGACACCATAAAAACTTTACTGAGGGACAGAAAGGAAGAATCAACTACATGGACGGATGTATATTTGTTCCTGGTTAGAAATACAAGCTACCAATTTCCCCACATTAATTCATGATCTAATGGAATTTCACTTAAAATATCAGTTTTCTTGGAAATGGAGAAAATGTTCATTTAGAAGAATATATGCGGGAGATTAGACATAGATATATCTTTTAAATGAAAAAGTAAAGAAGGATGTCCTTGTAGATTTAAAAATACATTATATAAAAATATAAAGATACATATTTTGGGATTTGTGTTGAAAAGGATGGATAAATCAGAGGAACATATTAGACATTTGAGAAATATACAGGCCAGTATGAACATTTGGTATTAATTTCTTTATTTAGCAAGTACTTATTGATCTCTTCATGTTTGCCCATCAAACTGGGGATATAGAAGCTGAATAAGAAGACAAAATCTCTGCCCACATGAAGCATATGATGATAAACAAGACAATAAACTAGTATGTAAATACATGTAAATTTCAGGTAAAATTAAGTGCTTTGAAGAAAAAACAGACTAAGGAGAGTGTGGTATTTTGTTTTACATGGAGTGTTCAGGGAAAGGCTTTATGAGCAGGTAACATTCAAGTGGTGATCTGACCTAAGTAAAGCAGTGAGCCATGCTCACTGTCCAGGTAATAGCAAATATTAAGGTCTTTACATGAGAATGAGTTTAGCACGTTCAAAGACTAGAGAAAATGCCGATGCAGCCACAGATAAATCTGAGAGACAGAGTGGCATTTTAAGCTAGTGAGACAGATTGTATGTTTCAATAAACTCAGTGGAGACACCTAGAAAATCATACCTCTCTAATTCCACAGGAATTGAAAGTTTCCTTTAAATACCAGAAAAGAATATAGGTAGAACATTGAAGTTATCATAGGATGAGTGAAACTTTCTAAGCCTTACATCACAGTTGCAATTCGTAAGTAGTAAGATTGATAGATCTGTTTTAAATAAAATCTCACAACTTCTGTAAGTCCAACACTGACTTTCTAATCATACCAGTGAATCTGCAACCAATGAACAAAACAAAACCTCTAAAAACAAACATTACATTTTTTAGAAACAGAAGGACAACCTGACAAAACTACATTAGTATGGTGTGTTTTTCATAAATTCTAGTCATTGCTAGATTACATATATTGAATATTCATAAGGTTATAAAATTTGAATTATATAATAAATTGAAAAGCAAATAAACAAGAGAAAATATTCACAAATGACACAGAATTCACATCCTGAGCATGCAGTATGTTCCTACAATTCCATAAGTAATAGACAAGTAAAACAATCCAAAACAAAAGGACAAAGACACAATTGATGACAGTACAAGTGGACATCAAAATTTGAAGGAAAAAGTATAATTTCCTTTTCTGACCAAGGACCAGTTTCCAGAGACACCATACATACAGCTAAGTG
Organism: Moschus berezovskii; assembly: GCF_049115385.1. Taxonomy (NCBI): domain Eukaryota; kingdom Metazoa; phylum Chordata; class Mammalia; order Artiodactyla; family Moschidae; genus Moschus; species Moschus berezovskii. Next base: position 106,976,262 of record NC_142488.1, read on the forward strand.
ATAGTTCAAATCAGCACAATCTTTTTGGAACAAAGGATAGCAGTAGTGTTTACCCAAGACCTTGAGACTAAGATGCATATTTTTCTTTATAAAAGATAGTGGGAGAGGAAAAGCGGTGAATAACCAAGCAGAATTTATAACTTGCCATATTATGAATTTGTTGTGTGACTTTAAGACCTTTCTGCTTTCATTTCCTCATCTGTAGCTATTCATAAGTATTTATATAAATGCAAAATGAAAAAAAAGCCTTTAAAAATGCTATACAAATGCAATTCAATTTTGTTATACAGAATGATCCAGAGTCAAAACCAGAAACACTTTAAAAACATTTTTATATAAAATGGTTTCAATCTTTAATGACCAAAAATATTAGTCATGGTGAATGTTTTTCTATAATGGTTAATCTGGGACCGTGTTTCCTGAACATATTAAAAGTTAGAATTAAAATTGTGAATCCCGTATTACTCGTGCAGCGTTTAGTTCTTATTTGACCTTTAAAAGTCTGAAGGCTTTAAGCAGTCTTCCGTGCTTAATTTTGAAACACTATTTAAATTCCCTACTGAGCATTAACTTAAAACCAGTTTGTCTTTGTCTTTCATAGAATCTGTAATAATGTGGAACTCTTTTTCAACTTGTTTAGATTTTTTTCTGGGATTTGGTGCTGTCATGAGAGTTAGGCATTTTATCATTCAAGATTCTGAAAATGACTTTCAAAGAACTAGTCATCTGAAGTGGTACATTAGACTTCAGAGAATATCGATTACATTTGGGATTAACTAAATAAAACTAAACCAAATATGAACCCCTAAAAAAGAACCAGAGTAGCCAGAAATATGAGACAGTTGTAAATCAGCAAAATCCTTACCTTTCTCCTTTTTACCCTGCAAGAGTCAGCAGCACCAGCCTCATTAAAAGAGCCAACAGACAAAACCTTTGATAGAGTGGGATCTCCATCTGCTTGGAAAGCAGAAGGATCTCTGGAGTTTTCAATAGTGATATATAGGTACTATGTTCTACATTTTCTCTACAACTCTTTTTAGAAACTGTTCTTCTGAATTATTTAACAGAGTTGTTTGGTTGAGGATTAACTCCCGAATTGCTGTTGAGAAGGAGGTCCCCATCAGCTTTCCAAGGTCTGTGCCTCTGAAAAGAGTTGTGTGGCTGAAGGATGAATCATCTAGCTGGATCTCCTTGTGTTGATTTTCCCAGACAACTGTATGTAAGGGAGGAGGAGAGGCGGGGGAGGAAGTGATGAATAGATATTGGTTAAGCAAGGGGAGGGATCTTAGGGGTTTTATCCAACCCAAATAAAAAAATTTAAAATAGGAGAAATCAGAAATATTACTTCAGACCCCTGAAATGGAAGAAAATTTTGCCATGAAAGAGAGACAGTTTTTCTGGTATGTGCAGAGGGGTGTGAAATGGAAAGTGAGTTTTCAGAAGTGGCAGCTAGACGTTCCTGCTAAGAGCCAGAAGAAACTGGCAAGAAAGCTACTGGCTTCTCTTCTTATTCACATCTGTGAGTTCAGTATTAATTTGCAAATTTGCCTTGAGATAACATTGTTGTTTCTTTAGGATTATAGGTAAAGGTACAATCTGCTTTTGTTTTTCCTATTCTAAGATTAAGGCATTTCTAAATTAAGTACTATTCATATCTATAGTTAAAATACTTGATAGTTCTAGTTCTGGCTAAACCAGTAGAGGCAATGTCAGCCATTTTATAATTTATGAGAATGCTGAAAGATTTAATTCCATTAAGCAGATCATAAAAATCTGCTGTCTGAAGATGTGATGCAGTAAAGTTTCAATGTAATTTGAAGGGAATTAAATATGCATTCTTGTTATAGCTAATAGAACACGGGTAGCAACACTTCTTTGCAGGTTATTAGGAATGATCTTAAATACATCTTGCCTTTAGAGTTTTGAAACTCAATGGCATCATTCTACTGACAAATTGACTAAGTTACTATGATGACATTTGAATTTTTTAAAGTCAAACTATTTTGCTTATGTCCTTTAGGTGGAAAGGAATAATAGGATTTTTATAAAAATGGCAGAATGACTATTGGGAAGGGGGAATATTAACTCAAGATATGTGGGGAAATTTTTCTAAAGATCCCTTCTTTCTTCTAAATAAATGTACAGCTCCTGATCAAGGGGCATCACACACCAGGGCTCTAAGAGATTCTATAGATGAAATTGTTCAACATGTCTATTGATTACTGAGAATGGGGAAATATACCAAGAGATTCAGTTCAGTTCAGTTCAGTCGCTCAGTCGTGTCCAACTCTTTGCGACCCCATGAACCACAGCACACCAAGCCTCCCTGTCCATCACCAACTCCCAGAGTTCACTCAAACTCATGTCCATTGAGTTGGTGATGACATCCAACCATCTCATCCTCCATCGTCCCCTTCTCCTCCTGCCCTCAATCTTTCCCAGCATCAGGGTCTTTTCAAATGAGTCAGCTTTCACATCAGGCTGCCAAAGTATTGGAGTTGCAGCTTCAACATCAGTCCTTCCAATAAACACCCAGGACTGATCTCCTTTAGGATGGACTGGTTGGATCTCCTTGCAGTCCAAGGGACTCTCAAGAGTCTTCTCCAACATCACAATTCAAAAGCATCAATTCTTTGGTGCTCAGTTTTCTGTACAGTCCAACTCTCACATCCATACATGAGAGAAATGTCAGTCAGATAGTCAATAAGAAAAAGAAAATGGGTCCTTTAGAGACCAATGGATACTTTATGCATGAATTGAGAAGGAGTTATGAAAGTTTGTTAGCTCTTATTAGAGAAAGCAATGATCAGTCAAGTCCACCAGGAGGTCACCAAGAAAAATCATAACAGACCATTTCTTTCGTTAATGAAACAAATCGAGGAAATTATACAGGCATAGACTACCCAGACCACAGAATTTCACTTCTTTTCCCAACTATCCCCTAGTTGTATTTAAAACAATGGATTATTTTTTGATTACTTTTCTTTTTAACTTGATAGTGTTTATTTGATTAAAGATGATTTTATGACTTTTAGTTGAATTGACTTATTAACTTTTAATTGAAAATTTTTGTAAAATTGAAATAGAGACTTCCCTGGCTGTTGCTGCTCAGCTGTTAAGTCGTGTCTGACTCTTTGCAACTTCATGAACTGCAGCACGCCAGGCTTCTTTGTCCTTCATTATCTCCTGGAGTTTGCTCAAACTCTTGTCCATTGAGTTGATGATGCCATCCAATCATCTCATCCTCTGTTGCCCCCTTCTCCTCTTGCCCTCAATCTTTCCCAGCATCAGGGTCTTTTCCAACGAGTCTTCGCATCAGGTGGCCAAAGTATTGGAACTTCAGCTTCATCATCAGTCCTTCTAATGAATAGAACCCCATGAACAGGATGAAAAGGCAAAAAGATATGACACTGAAAGATGAGCCCCCCCAGATCGGTAGGTGTCCAATATACTACAGGGGAAGAATGGAGAAATAGCTACAGAAAGAAGGACAAGACAGCCAGTGAAGGTTTACTTCCCTGGTGGTCCAGTGGTTAAGAATCCGCCTTGCAAAATAGGGGGTGACGGTTTGATCCTTGGTCAGGGAACTAGGATTCCACATGCTGCAGAGCACCAAAACCTGCATGCTGCAACTAGAGTCCCTGCACAGCAAAGAAAGATCCCACTTGCTGCAACTAAGACCCAATGATAAGGTTGTTTTTAAGTAAAGATTCCTAAAATTGTTTTTGAAAAAATAAAAAAAATTTAAAAAAAGACCCAATGCAGCCAAATAAAAAATAATTTTTAAATGTAAATAAGTTGATACAATATTATGTTTGTTTATGGTGTACTACATGATGATTTGCTCACATTATGAAATGATCCAGTCTAGTAACCACCTGTCCCTGTACAAAATTATTGCAATATTACTGACCATATTCCTTAGGCTGTATACTATATCCCCATAACTTATTTACTATATAACTGGAGGTTTGTACCTTTTAATCCCATTACCCTATTTCACTCACCCACCCGTCCCCTCACTTCTGTCAATCACCAGTTTGTTTCTGAATCTGTTTTCAGTTTGCTCTGCTTGATTTTTTACATTCCATGTATAAGTGAGATCATGCAGTATTTGTCTGACATTTCATTTAGCATAATACTCTCTTAATCCATCCATGTTGTCACAAATGGCAAGATTTCATTTTTTTATGGCTGAGTAATATGTCAAGGTTGTATACTGTCACCCTGTTTATTTAACTTATATGCAGAGTACATCATGAGGAACGCTGGGCTGGAAGAAGCACAAGCTGGAATCAAGATTGCAGGGAGAAATATCAATAATCTCAGATATGCAGATGACACCACCCTTATGGCAGAAAGTGAAGAGGAACTCAAAGGCCTCTCGATGAAGGTGAAAGAGGAGAGTGAAAAGTTTGGCTTGAAGCTCAACATTCAGAAAACGAAGATCATGGCATCTGGTCCCATCACTTCATGGGAAATAGATGGGGAAACAGTGGAAACAGTGTCAGACTTTATTTTTTTGGGCTCCAAAATCACTGCAGATGCTGATTGCAGCCATGAAATTAAAAGACTCCAAAGAATAGCAAGGAGAGATAAGAAAGACTTCCTCAGTGATCAATGCAAAGAAATAGAGAAAAACAACAGAATAGGAAAAACAAGAGACCTCTTCAAAAAAATTAGAGATTCCAAGGGAACATTTCCTGCAAAGATGGGCTCGATAAAGGACAGAAATTGTATGGACCTAACAGAAGCAGAAGATATTAAGAAGAGGTGGCAGGAATACACAGAAGAACTGTACAAAAAAGATCTTCATGACCAAGATAGTCACGATAACGTGATCACTGACCTAGAGCCAGACATCTTGGAATGTGAAGTCAAGTGGGCCTTAGAAAGCATCACTACTAACAAAGCTAGTGGAGGTGATGGAATTCCAGTTGAGTTATTTCAAGTCTTGAAAGATGATGCTGTGAAAGTGCTGCACTCAATATGCCAGCAGATTTGGAAAACTCAGCAATGGCCACAGGACTGGAAGAGGTCAGTCTTCATTCTAATCCCAAAGAAAGGCAATGCCAAAGAATGCGCCAACTACCGCACAATTGCACTCATCTCACACGCTAGTAAAGTCATGCTCAAAATTCTCCAAGCCAGGCTTCAGCAGTATGTAAACCGTGAACTCCCAGATGTTCAAGCAGGTTTTAGAAAAGGCAGAGGCACCAGAGATCAAATTTCCAACATCCGCTGGATCATGGAGAAAGCAAGAGAGTTTCAGAAAAACATCTATTTCTGTTTCATTGACTATGCCAAAGCCTTTGACTGTGTGGATCACAATAAACTGTGGAACATTCTGAAAGAGATGGGAATCCCAGACCACCTGACCTGCCTCTTGAGAAACCTGTATGCAGGTCAGGAAGCAACAGTTAGAACTGGACATGGAACAACAGACTGGTTCCAAATAGGAAAAGGTGTACGTCAAGGCTGTATATTGTCACCTTGCTTATTTAACCTATATGCAGAGTACATCATGAGGAACGCTGGGCTGGAAGAAGCACAAGCTGGAATCAAGATTGCCAGGAGAAATATCAATAACCTCAGATATGCAGATGACACTACCCTTATGGCAGAAAGTGAAGAGGAACTCAAAAGCCTCTTGATGAAAGTGAAAGAGGAGAGTGAAAAGGTTGGCTTGAAGCTCAACATTCAGAAAACAAAGATCATGGCCTCTGGTCCCATCACTTCATGGGAAATAGATGGAAAAACAGTGGAAACAGTGTCAGACTTTATTTTTTGGGGCTCCAAAATCACTGCAGATGCTGATTGCAGCCATGAAATTAAAAGACGCTTGCTCCTTGGAAGGAAAGTTATGACCAACCTAGATAGCATATTAAAAAGCAGAGACATTACTTTGCCAACAAAGGTCCGTCTAGTCAAGGCTATGGTTTTTCCAGTGGTCATGTATGGATGTGAGAGTTAGACTGTGAAGAAAGCCGATCGCTGAAGTATTGATCCTTTTGAACTGTGGTGCTGGAGAAGACTCTTGAGCGTTCCTTGGACTGCGAAGAGAGCCAACCGGTCCATTCTAAAGGAGATCAATCCTGGGTGTTCATTGGAAGGACTGATGCTAAAGCTGAAACTCCAATACTTTGGCCACCTCATGCGTCGAGTTGACTCACTGGAAAAGAGTCATGCTGGGAGGGATTGGGATTGGGAGGAGACGGGTACGACAGAGAATGAGATGGCTGGATGTCATCACCAACTCGATGGACATGAGTTTGAGTGAACTCCGGGAGTTGATGATGGACAGGGAGGCCTGGCATGCTGTGATTCATGGTGTCGCAAAGAGTCAGACACGACTGAGCGACTGAACTGAACTGAACTGAACTGAATATTCCATATGTTCTTTATCCATTCATCTTCTTTATCCATTCATCCATCAGTAGACACTTAGGTTGCATCCACATCTTGGCTATTATAAATAATGTGACCATGAACATTGGAGTTCATATATCTTTTTGAAATACTGTCTTTACTTTTTTCAGGTAAATACCGAGAAGTGAAATCACTGGGTCATCATATGGAAGTTCTATTTTTAAATTTTTGAGAAACCTCCATACTGTTTTCATAGTGGCTACACCAGTTTACAATCCCACCCTTTTCTCAATACCCTCACCAATGCTATTTTGTTGTCTTTTTGATGATAGCCATTCTGACAGGTGTAAGGTGATATCTCATTGTGGTTTTTGACTTGCATCTCTCTGGTGATTGGTGATGTTGAGCATCTTATTGTGTGTCTGTTGGCCATGCATATGTCTTCTTTAGAAAAATGTCTATTTAGGTCCTCTGCCCATTTAAAAAATCAGGCTGGCTTTAGATATTGAGTTGTATGAGTTCTTTGTATATTTTGGATATTGACTCCTTATCGGATATATTATTTGTAAATATCTTCAGTAGTATAATTTTCCTGATAGTTACCTTTGCCGTATAAAAGCTTTTTAGTTTGACATAGTCCCATTTTTAAACTTTTGCTTTTGTTTCTCTTGCCAAAAAATATTGCTAAGACCAATGTGGAAGAGTGTACTGCCTATGTTTTCTTCTAGGAGTTCTATAGTTTCAGGCTTTACATTTAACTCGATAATCCATTTCGAGTTTATTATTATATATGGTGAGAGTAATCCAGCTTGATTCTTTTGCATGGAGCTTTCAGTTATCCCAACACCATTTATTGAAAAGACTGCCCATTGTATATTCTTGCGTCCTTTGCTATACATTCAGTTCAGTTCAGTTCAGTTCAGTCGCTCAGTCGTGTCCGACTCTTTGCGACCCCATGATTAACTGACACTATAAGTGTGATTTCTTCTTGAAATCCTGTTGCTCCATAATTCTTCCCTGATGGCTTCTCTGATGGCTCAGCAGGTAAATAATCTACCCACAATGCAGGAGACAGAGGAGACGTGGGTTAGATCCCTGGGTTGGGAAGATCCCCTGGGGGAGCAAATGGCAACCTACTCCAGTATTCTTGCCTGGAAAATTCCATGGACAGAGAAGCCTGGTGGGCTATAGTCCATGGGGTCACAATGAGTCAGACACTGCTGATCACATGGCACATGCACCATAATTCTACAAAATTTTTCTCTCTCTCTGTTTCTTATAACCTTTACAACCTGCTTTTCCTAAACCTATATAAACTATACCATAAATACTAATATTCATAAGCATTTGCTCCTCTGGATAATTTCACTATTTAAATTCCTACCAATCAGCTAATGATTCCCAGAGCTATACATGAGTCACAGACCTCTTCTCTTGTGTTTGCACGGGGAGCTCAAGCTCAACAGCTCCAAAAAAAATAAAAATAAAACCTTGATTCTTTCCCCTATATCTGCTCTCCTTCCTTCCTACGTTTCTTATCTCTAACTGTACTGCCCAGTAACCAAAGTCAGAAAACTGGCCATCAGCCTTGACTAGTCTCTTGACAGTCTGAATCCAATAACATACATTTATAGTAGAGCTGGCCATAAGATACTGCACTAGGATTCTCAAAACTTACCTGAAAAAGCAACTCAACTGTGTAAGTACACATTACAGGAAGTGTGATTTTACAGCAATACACAAAAACCACTTTAAGCTCTTTTAGCTGACTTTTAAATTCAATATGCATCAGTAGTTTGATGTGGCTGCTGGAGAAGGTAATACTTTCTTTAGCTGCAATCAACAGGAGAAAATCTAGAGTGGGGAACTGGTAAGTTCAATCTGCTTTTGATGCCACCCTTGAGTAATATTGCAGGGAAGTAGGACTTGCTGTGAAAGACAGCAGCCATCTCAATCACCATGCAAGAAGTGGAAGGAATATTTTACAGGGCATTAAAGATCAAATAACCTTCAAGAGCCTTTTTCAATTTTATGTTCTATTAATGTGTTATATTTTATATTTAAAATAATTACATCTAATGGAAATCCATTTACATTTTAGATTTTAAAATTAATCTTTATATTTTGATTTTACTCAGAGGTATATTTGTGTGATTAAAGTTGCTACTGATAAGACTTTGTGAGTTTCTTTCCTGATTTTGGATCCATGGAAGGACCTCTCAGAGCATCATTGGGGGTTTTCCTGGCTGTCCAGTGGTTGGGACTCCGCACTTCACTGCTGTAGGCGTAGTTAGGTCCCTAATCAGGGAACTAGGATCTCACAGGCCATGTGGTGTGACCAAAAAAATAAAATAAGAGCACTACTGAAAGGAAGACAATTACATTCACAATCTACCCTTCTTAATCCAGTTTGCCTGAAGGCTGGATTGAGGAGGGAATCTAATCAATATAGACCACTTCCTTGTTACCTCATTTAACCAAAGACAGAACAATAAATGGAAGAGGACTGGGTTTTTGGAGTTGGTCTTGGATCACTTGCTTTTTATTCCATTTCTGAGTTTTTATCTACAAGATAAAGGCTCCTGTATATGACTTGAGGGCCATTAATCTTCCATGAAATGACACACCTGAAAGGGCCTGTCATGTAGTTGGCATTTAACAGGTACTGTCTTCTTTGCTTAATGGCCGCAACAGAACTGTGAGGGGTAGCAATAGGAAGCCTGCAACCTGGAGTAAGTGGGGTTAGGTGCTTGGTCTTTGGTCTTTTGCCTCCTTCAATATTCCTTCTCCTTACACTCTCCCTACATTTAACTTCTATATTAAAGACAGTACTTTTTAAAATAATGGAAATGCCTCCTATATGGTCTTATTGTACACACTTGTACTATTTCTACTACAGGTAGGGCAACTGTTTGACTGTAAAGGAAAGACTAAGTGTGAAATTATAAAATATGAGAATAAAAAAGTTGTAACTGGGTGGAGTTGGGACAAGGACATGAAAACAAAGGGAAAAATTTCAGTTTGAGTCAATGGATGAGAAGAAATTTTTGTAGGCCTCAAATTCTGTGACAGATTTTGGTCAAGTCAGTTCCGATAAAAAGAATCGATTTAAAAAACGAATGACATTGCCACACACAAAACAAATGGTCCACAAAACAGCCTCCTTTCCTTCTGAAAGTTTTGTGATGCCGTGTTAATATTAAACATAACTAGCCAATTGAGATGAACAGTTCTGAGACTGTTCTTCCACCACTGCTTAGGTACTGGAGATAATTTTCATTTAGCCTTCTGAACTTTCTGGGATAAACCAAAAGACATTTCATAAGGTTAAATGTGGGAATAGCAAACAAGATTGGCTGGGGCAGAAGGAAAGACACTAAACGGGAGCCTCAATTGAAGGCTGCTATGGGAGAGCATGACGCCTGCCTTGCTGAGGACATGGCTGTGGAAATGAAGATTGAGGGTCAGGGTAATCTCCCACTTAGGGGGAAATAGAAAGATGAAGTGAATTATTATTTCAGATACTTGCTTCTAACATCTGACAGACTCAGACATGAATGAGGCAGCCTCCTGTAGATATGGTCTGGTCTCTTCTGTTTTCTCTTGCTACCCTGAATTCTTTCCATTTTATCCTTTGTGCTCACTAGAAGGCTTCTGGGAAAGGAGGAAGAAGTGACACCTTTTTCACCTTTTGCCAGTTTCAATGGGTCAACCCTGTGTCACCAGTCAGCCTGACCCCATTATTTCCAGCATATGGAGTGGCAAATAAACCAATCAGCCAATATAGGTCAGATTGTATTATGTCTGGCTTGGGGGCAAAACTGCATTGTCCCTGGTACCCAGGAGCTAAGGTCTGATTAATAACTTCTATATTCAGGGCAGGCCCATGAGGATGAAAAGAATTTGAAGGACAGGAAGTCCAAAGTAAATTTTGGCTTTGTAATATAGTAAACTTCACCCTGCTTATTTAACTTATATGCAGAGTACATCATGAGAAATGCTGGGCTGAAGAAAGCACACGCTGGAATCAAGACTGCCAGGAGAAATATCAATAACCTGAAGAACTAAAGGGCCTCTTGATGAAAGTGAAAGAGAAGAGTGAAAAAATTGGCTTAAAACTCAACATTCAGAAAACTAAGATCATGGCATCCTGTCCCATCACTTCACAACAAGTGGATGGGGAAACAGTAGAAACGGTGGCTGACTTTATTTTCCTGGGCTCCATAATCACTGCAGATGGTGATTGCAGCCTTGAAATTAAAAGACGCTTACTCCTTGGAAGGAAAGCTATGACCAACCTAGACAGCATATTAAAAAGCAGAGACATCATGTTGCCAACAAAAGTCCATCTAGTCAAGGCTATGGTTTTTCCAGTGGTCATGTATGGATGTGAGGGTTGGACTATAAAGAAAGCTGAGCACTGAAGAATTGATGCTTTTGAACTGTGGTGTTGGTGAAGACTCTTGAGAGTCCCTTGGACTGCAAGGAGATCCAACCAGTCCATCCTAAAGGAGATCAGTCCTGGGTGTTCATTGGAAGGACTGATGCTGAAGTTGAAACTCCAATACTTTGGCCACCTGATGTGAAGAGCTGACTCATTGGAAAAGACCTGATGCTGGGAAAGATTGAGGGCAGGAGGAGAAGGGGACGACAGAGGATGAGATGGTTGGATGGCATCACGGACTCAATGGACATGGGTTTGGGTGGACTCTGGGAGTTGGTGATGGACAGGGAGGCCTGGCGTGCTGCGGTTCATGGGGTTGCAAAGAGTCAGACACGACTGAGCGACTGAACTGAACTGAACTGAAACTTCACTACTTTGTCACTTAATTTTTTATTTTGGGAATTAAAATTTTTTCTCCTTCTTTAATTTTGTTATTTTACATAGAAAGGTAATATCTATCGATATACAGAGAGAAAATCAACTTCATGACACAATATATAAATAGCCTCATTGAAAGCCCAGTTATCACAAAGTAGCATCTAAAATGAATGAAGAAATTTGGAGGAAATACTTCCACTAGCATTTGTACTTGAGAAAATTGTTTTTCTGTTGTTTCCAAAAAGATAAACAGGCTATGTTTCACACATAGGCATACACCTCATTTGGGGCAGCACTTATTACATAGCCAACATAACCACTGGGTCAGAACTCATTTTTAATGATGAGATCTTTAAATAAAGTCAATGGCATCATCGACTCAATCTACATGAGTTTGAGCAAACTCTAGGAGATAGTGAAGGACAGGGAAGCCTGGTGTGCTGCAGTCCATGGGTTCGCAAAGAGTAGACACAGTTGAGACTGAGCAACAACAAATAAAGTTAAGCACTAATGTAGGAGATAGGTGTGAGTGAAGGTTTTTCTTCTTCTTCCTCCTGCTCTTCCTGTCTCCTCCTCCTCCTTCTCCACTTTCTTCATTTTTTGTCTTTGTGATTTCACAGTACCTCTTTGGCCAACAAGGGAGGAATTTCTGTTCCCTGTCTTCTCTAAGATGTCTGGTATGGCCATAAAATACAATTTCCAGTTTTGTGGGAGCAAAAACACTAAACAAGCATGTTTAGACTTTCACGGAATACCTCATCATAGCGTAAGGATTTATATGTAGAAAATAGTCCACAAACTTAATTGTTCCCCTCAACAAGTCAAAAAGGGAGACAGGCAAAGACCACTGTTAAGCATAAGACAATATAAACAGATATATTGTAAAAAGAATTCAGGTTGCCGAGATGGCAAATATGACATCATCTCCTTTGGTTCTACTTTTGAGATAACTTTGTATGTTATCCCTCTTTTTAATTCATGTTGTTGTTCTAGTGTAGGCCACACATTATTTTAGGCATGGAGCTTCAGGATAAAAGTGATACAAACCAACTCAAGCTAGTGTAAGAAAACTAAGGAACATCATTACAAGGAACCAAAGTCAAGGATGTATCCCAGACTACTTACCTTCCCAGCTTTTTATTCCCTTCCCTATCCCAGTCCATGCATTCTATGCTTTTCTCAAACTCTATTACTTGTTATTTCCCTAACAGAAGACACAATGTCTGGAACATTTTAGGTGTTCAATAAATGCTTCTTGACTAAATTAAAGAACCAAAAAAAAATGTATAGGTATCCTGATACTTAGTCCAAAACTCTTTTTCTTTTTTTGGCAGAGGCTGTTATCCTGCTAGTTACACAGAGGAAAGGAAAGATTTTATATATTTTTCCTACCCTGTGTCCATTTTACTGCTTCCTAATGAGCATGCTTCAAACCTCAAACAGTCCTGTACCTTTGGATCTTCAGTTCAAGGCTCAATCATCTGTGCTTATCACCTCCATTCAAACAACAGTGAAATATTAGCCTAGAGACAAGTGATGACAGAAGCTCATCTCTTTGATCAAATTGTATTATTATTAATATATATCATTTTCTATGCCTTCTGAGTTAGCATCTCTTGAAAGCTGTGCTTTTGGAACATAAAATCATTTTGATTTTAACAAGTCCGTGACTCAAATTGCCCCAGTCCATTTTTCAGCCTGCAAGGAAATCAAACCAGTCAATCCTAAAGGAAATCAATCCTGAATATGCTTACTGGAAGGACTGAGTCTGATGCTGAAGCTCCAGTACTTTGGCCACCTGACGTGATGAGAAGAGCCGACTCACTGAAGAGACCCTGATGCTGGTAAAGATAAAGGGCAGGAGGAGAAGGAGGCAACAGAGGATGAGATGGTTGTATGGCATCACCCACTCAATGGGCATGAGTTTGAGCAAGCTCCGGGAGATACTGAAGGACAAGGAAGCCTGGTGTGCTTGCAGTCCATGGGGTCACAAAGAGTCAGACACGACTGAACAACAACAACAGCAATGTGTTAGCCTGAGAGACTGCTGGTGAGAGCTGTCTTCTGAACTTGAGTTCAGAGATTTCTGCACCTAGTAACTGACTTCTACATTTTCTTTTGAAACTTGCCACTAAGAAGATCTGTGAGAATGACTTCTTTCCTTCTAGTGTAGGAGTTTAATGATCTTGCAAATCATTAACTGATTAAATATTATTAGACTTCTTCTACAGATTGAAAATGTAAAATGTAAATTAGTTTTAAAAGTCATTTCTTTTTCCTTGCCTTCATAGCCCATGACCATGACTAACAATCATGAATGTGCTTGGCATGGCAGGCTGCCCACTGCACTGCACTTGGCTCTGCCTCCTTTGCCTCCCTTCCCAACCATCTTTTCATCCCTCCTTCCATTTTTAAACAACATCTTCACCTCTCCAATATAATTTCCTGTTGCCTTGCCTTTTCTCCTTGCAGCTGCTTCTCAATGTGATGAATGGTGTTTGTGTCTGTGTATGTTTGGACAAGTTGGGGAAGGAGGGAAGTTCAGTTCAGTCGCTCAGTCATGTCCAACTCTTTGAGACCCCATGGACTGCAGCATGCCAGGCCTTCCTGTCCATTACCAACTCCCAGAGGTTTCTCAAACTCATGTCCATTGCGTCGGTGATGCCATCCAACCATCTCATTCTCTGTCGTCCCCTTCTCTGAGGGAAAGCACTGATAAAAACAATGTCTTCAACCTACAGGAATTTTGTTTATTTATTTTTTTTTATTAAAGTACAGTTGATTTATAATGTATTAATTTTTACTGAATAGCAAAGTGATTTAGTTATATATATATATATATATATTCATTTTTAATATTCTTTTCCACTATGGTTTATCATAGGATATTGAATACAGTTTCCTGTGCTATGCAGTAGGACCTTGCTGTTGATCCATCCTATATTTAAAAGCTTACATCTGCTAGCCCCAACCTCCCACTCCATCATTCTGCAAAACACCACTCCCCTTGACAACCACCAGTCTGTTCTCTATGTCTGTGATTATGTTTGTGTTTTGTAGATAGGCTCATTTGTGTCATATTTTAGATTCCATGTATAAGTGATATCATATGGTACTTGTCTTTCTCTTTCTGACTTACTTCACTTAGTATTAATGTGATAATCTCTAGCTGCATCCATATTACTGCAAATGGCATTATTTCATTCTTTTTATGGCCGAATAATACTCCAGTGTGTGTATATATACCACATCTTCTTTATCTATGAACATTTAAGTTTTTCCATGTCTTGGCTATTGTGAGTAGTGCTGCTGTGAACATAGGGGTGCATATATCTTTTTGAATTATAATTTTATCTGAATATATGCCTACAAGTGGGATTGCCGTATCACATCAACCTCTAGGAATTTCCAAGTTAAAACAGAATACACTTTCCCCTCATTCTTACACAAAAAGAAGACATAAAATTCAATATTATCAGAACTGTAAAGAAGTTTAAAGAACATTTGAATTCTCACATGGGGCAACTGAGGCTCAGAGATGTCAAGTGACTTGTATTAGCCAGAGCTCAAACAGGCCACATTTTACATTCAGTGGGCACAGCAAATACCTAGCATGCAGAAGCGACGCCGGCTGTGCCACCAACCATGCACAGAAGCGTGGGCGAGAGAAGCTAGGCCACATCTAAGGCCAGGGGCGGGGGCCGAGAGGAGCAACCCAACGTCCAAGTGGCGGTGGCTGAGCGGGCGCAGGAGGGCCAAGAGGAGCTACTCCATGTTCAAGGTCAGGAGGGTTGGCCGTGAGGAGATACACCTCGTCCAAGGTAAGCTGCGCTTTGCTGGAGCAGCCGTGAAGAGATACCCCACAACCAAGGTAAGAGAAACCCAAATAGGACGGTAGGTATTGTGAGATGGCATCACAGCGCAGACATATTGAAATAATAATCACAGAAAACTAGTGGATATGATCACACGGACTACAGCCTTGTCTAACTCAATGAAACTAAGCCATGCCATGTGGGGCCACCCAAGATGGGCTGGTCATGGTGGAGAGGTCTGACAGAATGTGGTCCACTGGAGAAGGGAATGGCAAACCACTTCAGTATTCTTGCCTTGAGAACCCCATGAACAGTATCAAAAGGCAAAATGATAGGATACTGAATGAGGAATTCCCCAGGTCGGTAGGTGCCCAGTATGCTACTGGAGATCAGTGGAGAAATAACTCCAGAAAGAATGAAGAGATGGAGCCAAAGCAAAAACAATATCCAGTTGTGGATGTGACTGGTGATAGAAGCAAGGTCCGATGCTATAAAGACCAATATTGCCTAGGAACCTGGAATGTTAGGTCCATGAATCAAGGCAAATTAGAAGTGGTCAAACAGGAGGCGGCAAGAGTGAACGTAGACATTCTAGGAATCAGTGAACTAAAATGGACTGGAATGGGTGAATTTAGCTCAGATGACCATTATATCTACTACTATGGTCAGGAAATTCAAGGCAACCTTTTCACTCTCCTATTTCAATTTCATCAAGAGGCCTTTGAGTTCCTCTTCACTTTCTGCCATAAGGATGGTGTCATCTGCATATCTGAGGTTATTGATATTTCTCCCAGCAATCTTGATTCCAGCTTGAGGTTCTTACAGCTCAGCATTTCTCATGTTGCACTCTGCTATAAGTTAAATAAGCAGGGTGACAATATACAACCTTGACACACTCCTTTCCTGATTTGGAACCAGCCTGTTGTTCCATGTCCAGTGCTAATTATTGCTTCCTGACCTGCATACAGGTTTCTCAAGAGGCAGGTCAGGTGGTCTGGTATTCCCATCTCTTTCAGAATGTTCCACAGTTTCTTATGATCCACACAGTCAAAGGCTTTGGCATAGTCAATGAAGAAGAAATAGATGTTTTTCTGGAACTCTCTTGCTTTCTCCATGATTCACCAGATGTTGGCAATTTGATCTCTGGTGCCTCTGCCTTTTCTAAAACCTGCTTGAACATCTGGAAGTTCACGGTTCACATATTGCTGAAGATTGGCTTGGAGAATTTTGAGCATGACTTTACTAGCGTGTGAGATGAGTGCAATTGTGCGGTAGTTTGAGCATTCTTTGGCATTGCCTTTCTTTGGGATTGGAATGAAGACTGACCTTTTTCAATCCTGTGGCCACTGCTGAGATTCCCAAATTTGCTGGCATATTGAGTGCAGCACTTTCACAGCATCATCTTTCAGGATTTGAAATAGCTCCACGGAAATTCCATCACCTCCACTAGCTTTGTTCTTAGTGATGCTTTCTAAGGCGCACTTGACTTCACATTCCAAGATGTCTGGCTCTAGGTGAGTGATCACGCCATTGTGATTATCTTGGTCGTGAAGATCTTTTTTGTACAGTTCTTCTGTGTATTCTTGCCACCTCTTCTTAATATCTTCTGCTTCTCTTAGGTCCATACCATTTCCATCCTTTATCAAGAACATCTTTTCATGAAACGTTCCCTTGATATCTCTAATTTTCTTGAAGAGATGTCTTGTCTTTCCTATTCTGTTGTTTTCCTCTATTTCTTTGCACTTATTGCTGAGGAAGGCTTTCTTATCTCTCCTTGCTCTTTTTTGGAACTCTGCATTCAGATGCTTATATCTTTCCTTTTCTCCTTTGCTTTTCACTTCTCCTCTTTTCACAGCTATTTGTAAGGCCTCCTCAAACAGCCATTTTGCTTTGTTGCATTTCTTTTCCATGGGGATGGTCTTGGTCCCTGTCTCCTGTACAATGTCACAAACCTCCATCCAGAGTTCATCAGGCATTCTATCCATCAGATCTAGTCCCTTTAAACTATTTCTCACTTCCACTGTATAATCATAAGTGATTTGATTTAGGTCATATCTGAATGGTCTAGTGGTTTTCCCCACTTTCTTCAATTTCAGTCTGAATTTGGCAATAAGGAGTTCATGATCTGAGCCACAGTCAGCTCCTGGTCTTGTTTTTGCTAACTGTATAGAGCTGCTCCATCTTTGGCTGCAAAGAATATAATCAATCTGATTTCAGTGTTGACCATTTGGTGATGTCCATGTGTAGAGTCTTCTCTTGTGTTATTGGAAAGAGGGTGTTTGCTATGACCAGTGCGTTCTCTTGACAAAACTCTATAAGCCTTTGCCCTGCTTCATTCCATGCTCCAAGGCCAAATTTGCCTGTTACTCCAGGTGTTTCTTGACTTCCTACTTTTGCATTCCAGTCCCCTATAATGAAAAGGACATCTTTTTTGGGTGTTAGTTCTAAAAGGTCTTGTAGGTCTTCATAGAACTCTTCAACTTCGGCTTCTTCAGTGTTACTGGTTGGAGCATAGGCTTGGATTACTGTAATATTGAATGGTTTACCAACACTTCATGGGAAATAGATGGGGAAACAGTGAAAACAGTGTCAGACTTTATTTTTTTGTGCTCCAAAATCACTGAGGATGCTGATTGCAGCCATGAAATTAAAAGAAGCTGACTCCTTGGAAGGAAAGTTATGACCAAACTAGATAGTATATTAAAAAGCAGTGACATTATTTTGCCAACAAAGGTCTGTCTAGTCAAGGATATGGTTTTTCCCAGGTCATGTATGGATGTGAGAGTTGGACTGTAAAGAAGGCTGATCACCCAAGAATTGATGCTTTTGAACTGTGGTGCTGGAGAAGACTCGAGTGTCCCTTGGACTGCAAGGAGATCCAACCAGTCCATTGTAAAAGATATCAATCCTGGAAGTTCATTGGAAGAACTGATGCTAAAGCTGAAACTCCAATACTTTGGCCACCTCATGGGAAGAGTTGACTTACTGGAAAAGATGCTGGGAGGGATTAGGGGCGTGAGGAGAAGGGGATCACAGAGAATGAGATGGCTGGATGGCATCACCGACTCGACGGACATGATTTTGAGTGAACTATGGGAGTTGGTGATGGACAGGGAGGCCTGGCAGTGCTGTGATTCATGGGGTCGCAAAGAGTCGAACACGACTGAGCGGCTGAACTGAACTGAACTAACTGTGGGCAGCAATCCCTTAGAAGAAATGGAGTAGCCATCATGGTCAACAAGAGTCCGAAATGCAGTACTTGGATGAAATCTCAAAAACGACAGAATGATCTCTGTTCGTTTCCAAGGCAAACCATTCAACATTACAGTAATCCAAGCCTATGCCCCGACCAGTAGCGGTTGAATAGTTGAATGTTGAATAGTTGAACTAGGGAAGTTCCAGGGAACTTCCGAAGTTGAATAGTTCTATGAAGACCTACAAGACCTTTTAGAACTAACACCCAAAAAAGATGTCCTTTTCATTATAGGGAACTGGAATGCAAAAGTAGGAAGTCAAGAAACGCCTGGAGTAACAGGCAAATTTGGCCTTGGAGCACGGAATGAAGCAGGGCAAAGGCTAATAGAGTTTTGTCAAGAGAATGCACTGGTCATAGCAAACACCCTCTTCCAACAACACAAGAGAAGACTCTACACATAGATATCACCAAATGGTCAACACCAAAATCAGATTGATTATATTTTTTGCAGCCAAAGATGGAGAAGCTCTATACAGTTAGCAGAAACAAGACCAGGAGCTGACTGTGGCTCAGATCATGAACTCCTTATTGTCAAATTCAGACTTAAATTGAAGAAAGTAGGGAAAACCACTAGACCATTCAGATATGACCTAAATCAAATCACTTATGATTATTCAGTGGAAGTGAGAAATAAATTAACGGGACTAGATCTAATAGATAGAGTGCCTGATGAACTCTGGACGGAGGTTCGTGACATAGTACAGGAGACAGGGACCATGACCATCCTCGTGGAAAAGAATTAAAAAAAGCAAAATGGCTGTCTGAGGAGGCCTTACAAATAGCTGTGAAAAGAAGAGAAGTGAAAAGCAAAGGAGAAAAGGAAAGATATAAGCATCTGAATGCAGAGTTCCAAAAAAGAGCAAGGAGAGATAAGAAAGCCTTCCTCAGCGATAAGTGCAAAGAAATAGAGGAAAACAACAGAATAGGAAAGACAAGACATCTCTTCAAGAAAATTAGAGATATCAAGGGAACGTTTCATGAAAAGATGTTCTTGATAAAGGACGGAAATGGTATGGACCTAAGAGAAGCAGAAGATATTAAGAAGAGGTGGCAAGAATACACAGAAGAACTGTACAAAAAAGATCTTCACGACCAAGATAATCACGATGGCGTGATCACTCACCTAGAGCCAGACATCTTGGAATGTGAAGTCAAGTGCGCCTTAGAAAGCATCACTAAGAACAAAGATAGTGGAGGTGATGGAATTTCCGTGGAGCTATTTCAAATCCTGAAAGATGATGCTGTGAAAGTGCTGCACTCAATATGCCAGCAAATTTGGGAATCTCAGCAGTGGCCACAGGACTGAAAAAGGTCAGTCTTCATTCCAATCCCAAAGAAAGGCAATGCCAAAGAATGCTCAAACTACCGCACAATTGCACTCATCTCACACGCTAGTAAAGTCATGCTCAAAATTCTCCAAGCCAATCTTCAGCAATATGTGAACCGTGAACTTCCAGATGTTCAAGCAGGTTTTAGAAAAGGCAGAGGCACCAGAGATCAAATTGCCAACATCTGGTGAATCATGGAGAAAGCAAGAGAGTTCCAGAAAAACATCTATTTCTTCTTCATTGACTATGCCAAAGCCTTTGACTGTGTGGATCATAAGAAACTGTGGAACATTCTGAAAGAGATGGGAATACCAGACCACCTGACCTGCCTCTTGAGAAACCTGTATGCAGGTCAGGAAGCAATAATTAGCACTGGACATGGAACAACAGGCTGGTTCCAAATCAGGAAAGGAGTATGTCAAGGTTGTATATTGTCACCCTGCTTATTTAACTTCTATGCAGAGTACATCATGAGGAACGCTGGGCTGGAAGAAGCACAAGCTGGAATCAAGATTGCTGGGAGAAATATCAATAACCTCAGATATGCAGATGACACCACTCTTATGGCAGAAAGTGAAGAGGAACTTAAAAGCCTGTTGATGAAAGTGAAAGAGGAGAGTGAAACAATTGGCTTGAAGATCAACTTTCAGAAAACTAAGATCATGACATGTGGTCCCTTCACTTCATGGGAAATAGATGGGGAAACAGTGGAAACAGTGTCAGACTTTATTTTTTGGGGCTCCAAAATCACTGCGGATGCTGATTGCAGCCATGAAATTAAAAGACACTTACTCCTCACAGTAATTTGTGACTAACCTATACAGCATATTAAAAAGCAGAGACATTACTTTGCCAACAAAGGTCCGTCTAGTCAAGACTATGGTTTTTCCAGTGGTCATATATGGATGTGAGAGTTAGACTGTGAAGAAAGCTGATTGCTGAAGAATTAATGCTTTTGAACTGTGGTGGTGGAGAAGACTCTTGAGAGTCCCTTGGACTGCAAGGAGATCCAACCAGTCCATTCTAAAGGAGATCATTCCTGGGTATTCATTGGAAGGACTGATGGTAAAGCTGAAACTCCAATACTTTGGCCACCTCATACGATGAGTTGACTCACTGGAAAAGACTGTGATGCTGGGAAGGATTAGGGGCGGGAGGAGACAGGGACGACAGAGAATGAGATGGCATCACCGACTTGATGCCCATGAGTTTGAGTGAACTCCGGGAGTTGGTGATGGACAGGGAGGCCTCGCGTGCTGTGATTCATGGGTTTGCAAAGAGTCAGACATGACTGAGCGACTGAACTGAATGTGTTAAATGCATCTTTATGTCAAAGACCAGTTTTGAGAATGAAGGTGAGATAAGTACATGATTAGAGACTGTGTAAATAGTTATGAGCGCTCCATCATAAAGTCTGGGCTGGAACTTCCCTAGTGGTCTCGTGGTTAAGACTCCAGACTCCCAATGTGGGGTCACCAGGTTTGATCCCTGGTCAGGGAACTAAATCCCAGATACCACAACTAAGACCTGGCACAGTCAAATAAAAAAATAAAATAAAATGAAAAGTTCACATTGATGGTGTGGAGTGCAATAAAATTCTTCTATTGTCTGTGCTCTGGTTAAAATGCCCATAGTTGCCCCACAATTGCTTTGATACTGTCATGAGTTCTGCACAAATGGCAGCCATCACACTTGGAATTTCCCAGAGAGGACCTTCAGCCTTGTGCAAGATGCTATGTGTGTACAAACAATGAAGGGATAAATGTAGAAGCAGGGTGATTCTCCATCCTGTTTGGCCTAGGAGTGCCCGCATGTTTATGCCTGTTGTCTGAGCATCCCATCTGGTTAGTGTGCTCTTTCCAGTCAACAATATCTTAACTTGGCCCCCACCCCAAATTATATGATCACTTTATTTATAAGCTGCAATGGTATGATAAACAGAATCCTCAACTTAGTTTCAACTCCTCCAACACTCTGGAACAGGTTGCATTTCTAATTAGTGTGCAAAGTGCCAGGAAACAATTTATTATTAGTTCTCATAATCATAATGCACTTTATGCATATATAATCCATTTATTGGAGTCTCTCAGAGTGCTTTATTAAGGCTCACAGTCTGGTAACATTTATGATATTGCTCCCAAATTACTGATGACATCTGTAGCAGAGAGGTTAAATGATGTGTACAAGGTCACACATCAATTTAGATGGCAGCAAACCTGGAAACATTATGGGTATTATAATTACTTAACATTGTAGTAGACCTTTTCTTTGCAGATCTATTTCTTACAATCCAATGACCTGGGTCAGCTTTATTTTAAATGGGCTATATTTTAAGACAGAACCAGACAAGAGAAGACTAGCAAGTATTGGCAAATATACTCTGTAAAAATAACTGTGGGCTTCATCTAGAGATTGTCACACTAAGTCAACTAAGACAGACAGAGAAAGACAAATATCATATGATATCGCTTATATGTGGAATCTAAATGAACTTATTTACAAAATAGAAATAGACTCACAGACTTAGAAAACAAACTTATAACTACCAAAAGGGAAAGGGGGGGGATAAATGAGGAGTCTGGGGTTAACATATACACACTGCTGCTGCTGCTGCTGCTAAGTCACTTCAGTCGTGTCCGACTCTGTGTGACCCCATAGACGGAAGCCCCCATATATATAAAATAGATAACCAACAAGGTGATACTGTATAGCACAAAGAACTATGCTCAATATTTTACAATAACCTATAAAGGGAAAGAATATGAGAAAGAATATATGTGTATATGCATATAGAGCTGAATCATTTTGCTGTACATCTGAAGCTAACACAGCATTGTAAACCAGCTGCTGCTGCTGCTAAGTCACTTCAGTTGTGTCCGACTCTGTGTGACCCCATAGATGGAAGCCCACCAGGCTTCCCCGTCCCTGGGATTCTCCAGGCAAGAACACTGGAGTGGGTTGCCATTTCTTTCTCCAATGTGTGAAAGTGAAAAGTGAAAGTGAAGTCGCTCAGTCGTGTCCGACCCTTAGCGACCCCATGGACTGCAGCCTACCAGGCTCCTCCATCCATGGGATTTTCTAGGCAATAGTACTGGAGTGGCTTGCCATTGCCTTCTCCGTGTAAACCATCTACACCTCAATAAATAACTAAATAAAAATTAAAAAGTAAATAGTGTTAAAAGGGTTATAATAAAAAGACAAATTTTTTTCAATTGTGGTCTTCAGAGTGAAACACAATTTTGTTTGGTGAGAATGAAGACTACTTCAGAGGAACTCACCAGACAACATGCTGCCTCCGACTCCACACATATGCTCACCGCACTTTTTCTAGGTAAGTTAGACCATCAAGTGGAAGTAGGTTCAACTTCTTTTTTGCACAGATATACGTTTACACATCCTAGTGCATTCTTGGGATGTGTAAAAGTATATCTGTGCAAAAAAGAAGTTGAACCTACTTTTACACATCCTAGTGCATTCTTCGGAGAAGGCAATGGTAAGCCACTCCAGTACTCTTGCCTGGAGAATCCCATGGATGGAGGAGCCTGGTAGGCTGCAGTCCGTGGGGTCGCTAAGGGTCGGACACGACTGAGCGACTTCACTTTCACTTTTCACTTTCCCACATTGGAGAAGGAAATGGCAACCCACTCCAGTGTTCTTGCCTGGAGAATCCCAGGGCTGGGGGAGCCTGGTGGGCTTCCGTCTATGGGGTCACATAGAATCGGACACGACTGAAGTGACTTAGCAGCAGCAGCAGCAGTGCATTCTTATCTCCGAGACAAGTACAACTCATCCTTAAAGACTCAGTCATGGAAACTTCATTTGATGACCCCAAGCTGAGTTGGGTGCCCCTACTTCATGCTTTCACAGCATGTTTTATTATATATCTCTCTGTCATTATCCTCATCTCTACAGACTCCTTGAGGACAGGAGGGTATCTGCATTTCCAATGCTTTGTATAGTTTCAAGCACAGAGGTCAGTTCAGCTCAGTCACTCAGTCATGTCTGACTCTTTGCAACCCCATGGACTGCAGCACACCAGGCCTTTATGTCCATCACCAACTCCAGGAATTTACTCAAACTCATGGCCATTGAGTCTGTGATGCCATCCAACCATCTCATCCACTGTCGGCCCCTTCTCCTCCTTCCTTCAATCTTTCCCAGGATCAGGATGTTTTCCAATGAGTCAGCTCTTCCCATCAAGTGGCCAAAGTATTAGAGTCTCAGCTTCAATATCAGTCCTTCCAATGAATATTCAGGACTAATTTCCTTTAGAATGGACTGATTGGATGTCCTTTCAGTCCAAGGGACTCTCAAGAGTCTTCTCCAACACCACAGTTCAAAAGCATCAATTCTTCAGCCCTCAGCTTTATAGTCCAACTCTCATATCCCTACATGACTACTGGAAAAACCATAGTCTTGACTAGACGGACCTTTGTTGGCAAAGTCTGCTTTTTAATATGCTGTATAGGTTGGTCATAACTTTCCTTCCAAGGAGTAAGTGTTTTTTAATTTCATGGCTGCAGTCACCATCTGCAGTGATTTTGGAGCCCAGAAAAATAAAGTCTGTCACTGTTTCCACTGTTTCCCCATCTATTTGTCCTGAAGTGATGGGACAGGATGTCATGATCTTAGTTTTTTGAATGCTGAGTTTATATATATATATATATATATATATATATATATTTCATTGGAGGGTAATTATTTTACAATATTATATTGGTTGGTTTTGCCATACATTGACATGAGTCTGTCCCGGGTGTATATGAGTTCCCCTTTCTGAACCCCCCTCCCACCTCTCTCCTCTCCTTATCCTCCCTCTGGGTCATCCACACACATCAGCCCTGAGCATCCTGTAACATGTATCAACCCTGAACTGGCGATTCGTTTCACATATGATAATGTACATGTTTCAATGCCATTCTCCCAAATCATCCCACCCTCACCCTCTTCCACAGAGTCACAAAGACTGTTCTATATATCTGTGTCTCTTTTGCTGTCTCATATACAGGGTTATCATTTGCATCTTTCTAAATTCCATATATATGCATTAGTATACTGTATTGGAAAACTCAGCAGTGGCCACAGGACTGGAAAAGGTCAGTCTTCATTCCAACCCCAAAGAAAGGGAATGCCAAAGAATGCTCAAACTACCGCACAATTGCACTCATCTCATACGCTAGTAAAGTCATGCTCAAAATTCTCCAAGCCAGGCTTCAGCAATATGTGAACTGTGAACTCCCAGATGTTCAAGCAGGTTTTAGAAAAGGCAGAGGCACCAGAGATCAAATTGCCAACATCTGGTGAATCATGGAGAAAGCAAGAGAGTTCCAGAAAAACATCTATTTCTGCTTCGTTGACTATGCCAAAGCCTTTGCCTGTGTGGATCACAATAAACTGTGGAACATTCTGAAAGAGATGGGAATACCAGACCACCTGACCTGCCTCTTGAGAAACCTATATGCAGGTCAGGAAGCAACAGTCAGAACTGGACATGGAACAACAGACTGGTTCCAAATAAGAAAAAGAGTGCATCAAGGCTGTATATTGTCACCTTGCTTATTTAACTTATATGCAGAGTACATCATGAGGAATGCTGGGCTGGAAGAAGCACAGGCTGGAATCAAGATTGCCAGGAGAAATATCAATAATCTCAGATATGCAGATGACACTACCCTTATGGCAGAAAGTGAAGAGGAACTCAAAAGCCTCTTGATGAAAGTGAAAGAGGAGAGTGAAAAGGTTGGCTTGAAGCTCAACATTCAGAAAACAAAGATCATGGCATCTGGTCCCATCACTTCATGGGAACTAGATGGAAAAACAGTGGAAACAGTGTCAGACTTTGTTTTTTTGGGCTCCAAAATCACTGCAGATGCTGATTGCAGCCATGAAATTAAAAGACACTTACTCCTTGGAAGGAAAGTTATGACCAACCTTGATAATATATTAAAAAGCAGAGACATTACTTTGCCAACAAAGGTCCATCTAGTCAAGGCTATTGTTTTTCCCGTGGTCATGTATGGATGTGAGAGTTGGACTGTGAAGAAAGCTGATCACCGAAGAATCGATGCTTTTGAACTGTGGTGTTGGAGAAGACTCTTAAGAGTCCCTTGTACCGCAAGGAGATCCAACCAGTCCATTCTAAGGGAGATCGATCCTGGGTGTTCATTGGAAGGACTGATGCTAAAGCTGAAACTGCAATACTTTGGCCACCTCATGCGACGAGTTGACTCACTGGACAAGACTCTGATGCTGGGAAGGGTTGGGGGCGGGAGGAGAAGGGGACGACGGAGAATGAGATGGCTGGATGGCATCACCGACTCTGTGGACATGAGTTTGAGTGTACTCCGGGAGTTGATGATGGACAAGGAGGCCTGGCGTGCTGTGATTCATGGGATCGTGGAGAGTCGGACACGACTGAGTGACTGAACTGAACTGAACTGATACTGTATTGGTGTTTTTCTTTCTGGCTTACTTCACTCTGTATAATAGTCTCTATTTTCATCCACCTCATTAGAACTGATTCAAATGCATTCTTTTTAATGGCTGAGTAATACTCCATTGTGTATATGTACCAAAGCTTTCTTATCCATTCTTCTGCGGATGGACATCTAGGTTGCCTCCATGTCCCGGCTATTATAAACAGCGCTGCGATGAACATGGAAGCAACCTAGATGTACGTCCGCAGACTAATGGATAAGAAAGCTTTGGTACATATGCACAATGAATGTTGAGTTTTAAGCCAACTTTTTCACTCTCTTCTTTCACTTTCATCAAGAGGCTCTTTAGTTCTTCTTTGCTTTCTGCCATAAGGGTGGTGTCATCTGCATATCTAAGGTTATTGATAGTTCTCCCGGCAATCTTGATTCCAGCTTGAGCTTCTTACAGCTCAGCATTTCTCATGTTGCACTCTACTATAAATTAAATAAGCAGGGTGACAATATACAGCCTTGATGTACTCCTTTTCCTATTTGGAACCAGTCTGTTGTTCCATGTCCAGTTCTAACTGTTGCTTCCTGACCTGCATACAGGTTTCTCAAGAAGCAGGTCAGGTGGTCTGGTATTCCCATCTCTAATAATTTTCCACAGTTTGTGGTGATCCACACAGTCAAAGGTTTTGGCATAGTCAATAAAGCAGAAGTAGATGTTTTTCTGGAACTCTCTTTCCTTTTCAATAATGCAACGGATGTTGGCAATCTGATCTCTTGTTTCTTTGCTTTTTCTAAAACCAGCTTGGATATCTGGAATTTCATGGTTCAAGTACTGTTGAAGCCTGGCTTGGAGAATTTTGGGCATGACTTTACTAGCGTGTGAGATGAGTGCAATTGTGCAGTAGTTTGAGCATTTTTGGCATTGCCTTTCTTTGGGATTGGAATGAAGACTGACCATTTCCAGTCCTGTGGTCATTGCTGAGTTTTCCAAATTTGCTGGCATATTAAGTCCAGCACTTTCACAGCATCATCTTTTAGGATTTGAAAAAGCTCAACTGACACAGAGCAGATGCCCAATAAAGTCTTGTTGAATGAATTGAAAATACATTTTTTTTTCATCATCTGACTAGAACCTTTATTATTCAGAAATAAACATCCTGAAGTGAGGTGGTTAGAATAGTTTTTTCTGGATTACTATAATAAATATTTGTCGATACACCATCTCAATAATCATACACTTTTTTAATTCTGAAGAACTTCCAGAAATAACTCTTCTGCATCAAAAAATTTACAAAAACATTTTATATTGCTAATTAAATGTATTTCTTCATGAACTTCAGCCACTTGTGTTGTATTTTTGTTTTTAATTGATACTACTGCAATATACTTATTTATAAAAAGCTTAGCATGTGTTTATTTGCCTTGAAGTTGTATATTTTGTATGCTATGTGAACATTGGATCATTTGCTTAGAAAAGAAATCTGATGAGTTTCAGTTCAGTCAGTTCAGTTCAGTCGCTCAGTTGTGTCTGACTCTTTGCGACCCCATGAATCACAGCACGCCAGGCCTCCCTGTCCATCACCAACTCCCGGAGTTCACTCAAACTCATGTCCACAGAGTCGGTGATGCCATCCAGCCATCTCATTCTCTGTCATCCCCTTCTCCTTCCACCCCCAACCTTTTCCCGCATCACAGTCTTTTCCAGTGAGTCAACTCGTCGCATGAGGTGGCCAAAGTATTGCAGTTTCAGCTTTAGCATTAGTCCTTCCAATGAACACCCAGGATTGATCTCCTTTAAATGGACTGATTGGATCTCCTAGCAGTACAAGGGACTCTCAAGAGTCTTCTCCAACACCACAGTTCAAAAGCATCAATTCGTCAGCGATCAGCCTTCTTCACAGTCCAACTCTCACATCCATACATGACCACGGGAAAAACCATAGCCTTGACTAGACGGACCTTGGTTGGCAAATGTCTCTGCTTTTTAATATACTATCAAGGTTGGTCATAACTTTCCTTCCAAGGAGTAAGCGTCTTTTAATTTCATGGCTGCAACCAGCATCTGCAGTGATTTTGGAGCCCAAAAAAATAAAGTCTGACACTGTTTCCACTGTTTCCCATCTTTTTCCCATGAAGTGAAGGGACCACATGCCATGATCTTTGTTTTCTGAATGTTGAGCTTCAAGCCAACCTTTTCACTCTCCTCTTTCACTTTCATCAAGAGGCTTTTGAGTTCCTCTTCACTTTCTGCCATAAGGGTAGTGCCATCTGCATATCTGAGATTATTGATAATTCTCCCAGCAATCTTGATTCCAGCTTGTGCTTCTTCCAGCCCAGCATTCCTCATGATGTACTCTGCATATAGGTTAAATAAGCAAGGTGACAATATTCAGCCTTGACGTATTCCTTTTCCTATTTGGAACCAGTCTGTTGTTCCATGTCCAGTTCTGACTGTTGCTTCCTGACCTGCATACAGGTTTCTCAAGAGGTCTGATGAGTTTACCTGGCCTCAAAGTTTGTCACACCCTTGGGCCAATTTTAAATCAGGCTACTTGTCTCGAAAAAGTTAGTAATTATTTTCCAAGGGATCACAAAAATTTTGTTTTTTCAAACCAAGATGAGATGAGAAATTTTGTCTCAATTCAAAATACCATAATTGAAGTTATTAAAAATGATTTCAACTTTAATCTATAAAGACTTTTTCAAAGTAACTAAAACAAAGCTATTTACTATATGAGACAGGAAGGTAGGCATATTTAGAGTAAAATGTTAGAAGTTAAACATTTCTAGTTTTGTCATAAATTGACTGGATTGAAATTCTTTACATTGGTACCTTTTTAGATGTGAAATAATAAATACTCTTTGGCTTTAGGTATTTTTAGTATTTATATGTGCTTAGTCCACTTTGTGTTATTTTCAAAATTCAGTTCAGTTCAGTCGCTCAGTCATGTCCGACTCTTTGCGACCCCATGAATCACAGCATGCCAGGCCTCCCTGTCCATCACCAACTCCCGGAGTTCACTCAAACTCATGTCCATTGCGTCAGTGATGCCATCCAGCCATCTCATTCTCTGTCATCCCCGTCTCCTCCCACCCCCAATCCTTCCTAGCATCAGACTCTTTTCCAGTGAGTCAACTCATCGCATGAGGTGGCCAAAATATTGGAGTTTCAGCTTTAGCATCAGTCCTTCCAATGAACACCCAGGATTGATCTCCTTTAGAATGGACTGGTTGGATCTCCTTGCAGTCCAAGGGACTCTCAAGAGTCTTCTCCAGCATCTTTGAAAGAAGGTCGGAATCAAAGTTATTGGGGTATTTGCTATCTTCAGGGCCAGTAACTTTTAAAACATTTATTTTACATCCTTTGTTAAGACTTTATTTTACTAGAGGATATTGGTTGCTCCTGTATGGCTGTTCATCAGTCTTAATATAATGATGCTTACAATGCGGCAGTTTAAGTGTGCAGCCACTCTGTGACACAAACTAGAGTCTGATAGTGAAACAGAATATTTCAGATCGTAAAACAAAGACTTAGGGTGTTTGTGTGCTTAGTCGCTCGGTCGTGTCCGACTCTTTGCAACCCCATGGACTGTAGACCACAAGGCTCCTCTGTCCATGGGGATTCTCCAGGCAAGAATATTGGAAAAGATTGCTATGCCCTCCTCCAGGGGATCTTCCCAACCCAGGGATCAAACTCAGGTCTCCCGCATTGCAAGCGGATTCTTGACAGTCTGAGCCAGCAGCAAAGTCCAAGAATACTGGAGTGGGTAGCCTATACCTTCTCCAGGGGATCTTCCTGCATTGCAGGTGGATTTTTTTTTTTACCAGGTGAGCTACCAGGGAAGCCCAGACTTAAGGTATTAAAGTCAATTTTGAAAATAAGTTGACTGACTATATTGACTGGAAACTTGGGATCAAATTGCAAATAACCTAGAGTAATTTGGGTTTTTTTTCACAGAAACCCATCAGTTGTCACAGGAACGGGATCCCATAATTTTTCAGAAGTTAATTGCTGTCATGCTATAACCTCATTTAAGAGTAGAAATTAAGTTTCAAGAAGTACTTTATGTATCGTTCTGATATCTAACCCTAAGACTCCTTCTAGGGCAGGAGAAAGCAAGTATCCTTTCTCATATTACAATTTGATCTTGGTAAACCACTAATTCATAATATTTCTATTCATTATGAATTATCTCTAGGCAGGAATATTTTGTTGTTTAATCACTAATTTGTGTCCAACTCTTTTGCAACCCCATGGACTGCAGGAATAAATTTGTCTAATTATAATGAATAATCTTATCAGATAAGGATCATTTGCAAATTGGGATGTCATAAAACTCAGCTCAGGCAAAGATTTAAAACTATTTATATAAACTGAACAAAATGCTTGAATAAATAAGTATGTAAATATATAAATCGTCTCAGTATGGATTTGTTATCAAGCGTGTGGAAGATGAAAATGTTATTGTTAAGAATGATGAAGAGTCTGAGACTTTACCCTACTTGCAATCTAACAAGTTCAGTTCAGTTCAGTTGCTCAGTCATGTCCAACTCTTTGCGACCCCATGAATCACAGCACGCCAGGCCTCCCTGTCCATCATCAACTTTCGGAGTTCACTCAAACTCATGTCCATCGAGTCGGTGATGCCATCCAGCCATCTCATTCTCTGTCGTCCCCGTCTCCTCCCACCCCCAATTCTTCCTAGCATCAGACTCTTTTCCAGTGAGTCAACTCGATGCATGAGGTGGCCAAAGTATTGGAGTTTCAACTTTAGCATCAGTCCTTCCAATGAACACCCAGGATTGATCTCCTTTAGAATGGACTGGTTGGATCTCCTTGCAGTCCAAGGGACTCTCAAGAGCCTTCTCCAGCACCACAGTTCAAAAGCATCAATTCCTCGACGATCAGCTTTCTTCACAGTCCAACTCTCAATCCATACATGACCATGGGAAAAACCATAGCCTTGACTAGAAGGACCTTTGTTGGTACTTGCAATCTAACAAGTTAGCCTGCTATAATCCATTCACTCTGTCAGAAAACATGAGGCTCCTGGAGTTTATTATTCATTATGTTTACCTCGGTTCCCTTGGACCTCTCCCCACAAAACACAGGAATACCAGAGTGGTTCACACCTCGGATTGACATCACACCCGAGGAACTCCACACTTAGGAAGCCCTTGTTGTTTTTGTTTAGTCGCTAAATCGTGTCCAACTCTTTTTCAATCCCATGGACTGAAGCCCACCAGGCTCCTATCCCATGGGATTTTTCCAGGCAAGCGTACCGGAGAGGGTTGCCATTTCTTTCTCCAGGGGATATTCCTGACCCATGTATAGAACTCGCATTTCCTCCATTGGCAGGCGGATTCTTTACAACTGAGCCACCAGGGAAGCCCTTAGGGAGCTCTAGATTATCTGTAATTGACTGTCTCAGCTTGCTCTAGAGGAGGACGTTATCTTTGTGATGTGTGCTCAATCACTCAGTTGCTACCCCATGGACTATAGCCTGCCAGGCTCCTCTGTCCATGGGACTCTCCAGGCAAGAATATGGGAGTGGGTTGCAATTTCCTCCTCCAAAGGATCTTCCCAAGCCAGGGATTGAATCCATGTCTCTTATGATACTGGACAGTAAACAAACCCACCCTTGGCTCTGGAGGGAACCAATCTATCTTAAACATCTCTGAAAGGATAGTTCAGAACAAAGACAATCCATTCATCTGTTCACAAAACATACAGAAATGAAGTAGATTCATGGAGAAATGTCTCCCAGAAGTCTTTTATTAATCATATATTTTTTTCCAAATTGCTTCTTTAAAACCTGAAAGTGTAGCTCAGATAACTTGGTTTATTAGATATCACTACCTAAATACATATATATTTTAAGTTTGTAGGCCCCAGTTGCCTTAGACAAGCTGTCAGTTACACATGATGGGTCCCTAGAACATTGAAACACTTGGATTGCCTTTGGAAGGTCATCTAATTCTCCTGAAGGCACAATATGGCTAATGGCTTATATTAGTGGCTCTGCATGGACCATTCATTTTCTTTCTGATGCTGCAGCTGTATCATGGTTTCACTGAATGATTTGAAATCATTAGTCAAATTGCTTCTTTCAAAGGTCATGTTTACACAACAGCTGACATTTTGAGAAGGCATAAATTTGGAGATATCGGTGGAGATGTTAGCTTCTTGATATAGAAATCGGTTTGTCTAATGCACATTTTGACAGCTTTTCTTTTAACAGGCTTGATTCTGCTGGATCAAAGGCAGTTTTTGATGCAAAAATCTTTTGATGGGTTGTTAGGGATTTCTGTCTGCTTTTTGCCACATGGTCAGTACTCCTTGGACTTATTCAGAGGATACTGAAGCACATCTTATTACTGATAATTTAATTATCTCCATGTGCCATTTTCTCTCTTGCCCTGTGACTGGCATATGCTCTTCCTCCTTCTTCCTGGAACTTGCAAGCTGCTTTCCACCCCTTTTCATTGACTACCTTCAATTTATCCTACTAATTTTGATTTTAGAAGTATCTTCCTCCATAAAACCGATTTTATTCCTCCAAATCCAGAAGAAGATAATGTCATAGACCAACCATGCTTATCTATATAGTAGCACTTATCACATTCTCATATACATTTTTTACTTATTTTTCTGAATTTCCTGTTGGCCATTGAGCTCCTTGAGAGTAGGGTACATAACCATCTTATTTCTGTACCCAAAGTAACTAGCACAGTGTCAGATACAGTGTAGATAATACACTACTGTTGAATAGAAAATAAATTACAAAGATCAATGTAGGTCAATGTATATACTTTGAGACCTTGTTCAGCAGTCCTACCAGGTGTTCAAAAAGTTTCATTGAATTGAATTGAAGCAGCTACAATCAATTTAGATAATCTATAGAAGGTATCTAGAACAGAGGCTTGCACGTGTACTGGGATGGCCAAAAGATTCATTGGGGATTTTCCATAACATCTTACATAAAGACTCAAATGAACTTTTTGCCATGGGTGCTAAGTCGCTTCAATCACGTCCAACTCTTTGCAATGCTGTGGACCATAGCCCACCAAGCTTCTCTGTCCATGGGATTCTCCAGGCAAGAATACTGAAGTGGGTTGCCATGCCCTCCTCCAGGGGATTTTCCCGACCCAGGGGTCCAACCCTTGTCTCCTGCATTGGCAAGCAGGTTCTTTACCATTAGTGCCACCTGGGAAGCTCCCAACTTTTGGATCAACCCCATATGCATAATCATTTTAATATCATTTATGGGGCCCAAACACTCTAAATTTTAAAGGAATTTTAAAGTAATTTTGCTTTGAAATTATTTGTATTCAAATAACTCATTGATTTGTAATTGACAGTGATTTCTGTGCGATCATTATACATACCTGGAGATCCTCTCATTTTAAATGAGAAGACCTAATCCATAAATTTTTTTCAAATGCAATTAAAATTTTATGAGTACTAAATTTAACAATTAATGAAGTTAACTTAATGCTACATTTTGTGAACATTTAATTAAGCATTTAATGATCTTGATGTACAATTTTTTCTTCTCAATTGGGTGCCAAGAGATTTTAATGTCACAAACAGATTTTGGGGGTCCTTGAAAATCTGATAGAGCCTGGGCACGTTTCCTATAGTGACTGGTTAATAAAATTATCCTGCATACAAAGCACTCAGTAACTGTTTACAAATCAAAAGAAAAGAAGGTGACAGCGAAGCAGATTTATGTTTTGACGCTCGACATTTATGGCTAGAGAAAAGTTATCTGTATTGACCATACTCATAGAAGACCTTTGAAATTAGTTATTTCTATGCCAGAAAAGACTGTATATAGTTTACCTAGAGAATTGCCTCAGTTTTTATTAAATATTTGTTTTTTTCTAAGTTTTTTCTAAGTGCTATTATCTTTATCTAGTAAACCCAGCCATCCAGCTTATTGCTTTTTGTAACTACATCTAGAATAGGGTTGTCCTAATAATGACAGGTACCCAAAGACTAGATAAACACTTAATAAATGTGTATTAGATGAAACAATGAATGAATTTTACTATGAGATTATGCTACTCTTGCCATATCCTGAAATACATAAAACTGTGCAATGATTTTTAAACCAAAAAGATGCATAATAGTACAAAAAGATGCCAGTCTAAAGGACTTTGTGGGTAAATATTAATTAAAAGTCACTGGAATGTTATTTTTGGTTAATTTTGTAATTCTTGTAATCTCACTGAAATTTATTAACAAAAACGCACATATGAAACCCTGGAAATTAATCTCTTGTATTTTTATGAGTTGGAAAATTGAAGAAGAAAGCAGAAAGGTTAATTTCCTCAACAACATTTTAAATTAAATCTACAAGAAAATTGACATCTAACTTCTTGTTGATGAATTACTAGCACTAGTGTGAAAGTGAAGTCACTCAGTCGTGTCTGACTCTTTGGGACCCTGTGGGCTGTAGTGTAGTGTAGTCTGATATTGAACTTGCTGGAATATATTTTTGTAACTGAAAACATAGAGCTTTGTATAAAAATCAAGATGATTCTGGTGAAGGATAAAATACGATCAGTATCTATAGTGATTCTTAACCACAGGTCTATCAACGAAAGGATTCTCTTTTCTTAAGGATTTGGGAGAAATATCAGCCACATTTCTATGGCAGTTTAAGTGGTCTTCTTAGAAGATATCGAAGTTTACTTCTCTATTGTTGGTCAGTTTAGGAGAGATAGCTCTACAGCAGATAACGTCTTGCTCCTAAATCCATTGATTTCATTTCACTTAGTTATACTACCTGAAATTCCTCCAGTTGGGAATTTATTCAAGTTTCCCACAGCTTCTCTTTAAAATGAAAATGCTGGAAGTTCTCTGGTGGTCCAGTGGTTAGAACTCCATGCTTTCCCTGCCAGTGCTGTGGACCCAGATTCAATCCCTGTTCAGGAAACTAAGTTCCCACAAGCTACAAGGCATTGCCAAAAATAAAAAGGTGAAAATGCTGAATGACTTTGCTGTACAACTGAAACTGACACAATATTATAAAGCAACTATGGGGTTCAAGATGGGGAACACATGTACACCTGGGGCAGATTCATGTCAATGTATGGCAAAACCAATACAATAATGTAAAGTAATTAGCCTCCAATTAAAATGAATAAATTTTTTTTAAAAAGTAAATAACTTTGTGGGAGGAAAAAAACAAAGGTGGAATGCTGCAATGTGGGTAGGGATGGGAGAGAGGTAGTTGGGGACAACACGTAAAACATACAGTCTGAGGAATAAGTCACCAGGTGATCATGAAGAAGGGGTAGGTAGAAGGAAGTGGAAGGGTGACAATGACAGCCTTTGTCCTCTTTGACATTTTGCTTAGTGCTAGCTCCTACTTTTATTACACAACCCACCTGTATCAAGGGTGGCATCACTGGGCTGATAACTCAAGTGCTTTAAGGATGAAACAGTCTGTCATGGGTTAGTATGGTGGATATTGTAGTCAGCAACCCAGTTCATCTCTTTCACCATTTCGGGACTGAAATGCCCATTTCCCCAGCTTCCAGCAGTGTTGGCCAACTGATGGCTTCCAGTGAAGTCCCTCTTTGGCATTTGGCCTTGAACAAAGATTATTTCACTCACATTATTCCCTTTCCCCAAGGTTGTTTTGTCTCTCATGACTGGTCAGTATGTAAATATAAGGCCTCTGCCCCCTTGTCTTAATTTGAGATGATTCTGGAAAGCCATTGCAGCTCCAGAGCTCCCCGTGGGATGGGCTGAGGTCATCGTTGTGACTGCACACAATTCAACCTCTCCGTCTGCCCAGTCCTGCTTTCCTCACTCCTCCCTGACAGATGCTCATCCTATTGCTCAATAAGCTTCTAGAAGCACATTTATGTCCCAAAGTCTATTTCCCAGTGAGTCCAACCTTCAGCACTCGCTGTGAGAACTTAACTACTTATAACTGTACTTTTCTGGGGAAAAGAATCTTAAGTTTCCAACAACTTATTAAATATAGATGATCTTTTGACCTGCAATCCATTTGTTTTTCTTTGGAAAGACAACTCCTGGACCTCACATATCTCCCAAGAGTATATAAAATGTTTGTATTAAAGCATTTGGTGAACATGGCTAAATTATTTTGAAATTAAATCTCTGAAAAATTATCTTTATGTGTTCCTAGGCTTAAGTAGTTTCTTTCTTCTATGACCACTGATCTTGCTTCTTTTGCTACCTGAATTCCTTGACTTTTCTCTCCTGCCTGCCATACTAACAGTCATAATTACATTTGTGGATCAGTATCACACTGATGCAAGAAATGGTGTTCTATAAGCACTCGTCAGCAATTGAATCTTCTTGCCTTCTATGTTTCAATTTTTTCTAAGCCTTCACCTCCACTTCCTGCCCCACTGATCCTCACAAGAATTAAAATAATAAAAATTTTAACTAACATCTGTTCAACCTTGGATGAAAACCTGAGGTCTAAATATAGATGTATATTAGCATTAGGAAACGTATCAAAGAAGGAAAGAAACTAGAGGAAAAGAAATAAATTTTCCAGAGAGACAAACACTGCAACCCAAAAACCACACTTAACTAATTTAATAAAATGTGAGACTGTGTACGACAAAAATGTGCATGTTAATTATTTCATCATTTTGGTTCACAGTCAGAATTCTAGAGACTGCAAGGAAGAACAAATATTAAGAGAGCTAAGATGATTTTCTCTTTGTGTTATGAGAAGGAAAATAAAAACAATCAAAAGTATCCCATAATTTCTTAAATAAGTAATGTGCTCCCTCAATTTTTTCTATTTCTTATTAAGAAAAGCATGGAATGAACTACATGAGCAAACTGATTTAAACACATATTAAGCTTCACATTATTGTACACTCATGTCATCACCTTGTACCTATTTGTAAATACTACTCTGAGGAATTCAGCATGTTGTAAGAGTTAAGCTAATTTCCTTTTGTGCACTAGTTTGTTTGGGATTTAATTGCTGTTGGGTAGCCTGAAATGACTACATGTCACAAGATGATAATTTACTGAAATCTGACATGATCCAGCATGCAGAGAATGCATCAGGTTTATTTGTGAGTTTGGAACCATATTAATCCACAGGCAGGCCAGATGTTTTATGGGCTAAAAAGAGATTCTGTGGCAGTGTTAGTGAGATTATCTAAGCAAGAACACCCACACTACCTAGGTGTAATGGTGAGTGAGGAGCTTCAGTTGCATGTTATTAAGACTGGCACTGGAAAAAAAAATCCCTTTTGAATCTTTCATTCATGATACAACACAGAGTAATAATTATCAGTCTGAACTCTGGATGCAATGTAGAGAAGGATAGATATGCTATGGCATTAACTCAAATGAATGGTAGTTTAAGTAGGGCAGAGCAACATAAAGGCAGCAGTGTATGCATATTCAAATTACCCATCTGTACCACCTACTTATACTTGAGGCATTTCAGCATGATTATTACCAGGAACATTTTAATGAGGTGCTCATTCTCTGTACCTGAGCTAATTGGCTTCTCCCAAAAGACTATTTTTAATATGATTTTAAAAGAAAAATAAGAGAGGGCTGAATACTTCATAGGTATATTTCAGGGGAAAAGCTTTCTCTCTGTGAAGCGTCTCAACGGGACGAGTTGTGTTATTGGTTAACATGTAAGATGAATGCATGTGTCAATAAAAAGAGACACTTTAATTAAAAATAAATAATGTAAATAAGAGAGGCAACACATTTTTGAAATATCAGTTTTTATTGTTGGCTTGTTAATGGGGAAAAATACAAAATGGTTGATAGTGAAAGATAAAGGTATAAATTAAAATATCCTTATAAATCATGTCTTCACAATTATTTTATAGGTGATAATGTGCCCACACATTTTCAGAGCACCCAAAAAACTAATTAAACCATTATATTTCTGATTGCATATTTTTAGATAGAGTCAAGAATTTGAAATTTTTGTCCCATAGCCTACCACTCTGCTCCCATCACAGGAAAAAATAAGACTTTGGTAAGCTGTGAGCTTGAATCTTTGTAACAATTATCAATTCATGCACAGTGGAATAATTGCACATATTAATAATAAATACATTAGAATGTTAAAATAAGAAATATTTTGGAATGTAAGTATGGTTAATGCCCTTTGCATATTAAATGGAAATGTACAGGGTAGTCCCTAGTGGTGCAATGGATAGGAATCAGCCTGCCAACTCAGGAGACATGGGTTGGATCCCTGGTCCAGGAAGATTCCACATGCCTCAGAACAACTAAGCCCATGGGCCACAACTACTGAGCCCACACTCTGGGGCCTAAGAGCCGTAACTACTGAGCCTGTGTGCTGCAACTACTGAAGCCCATGTGCCCTAGAGCCATACATCACAACTACTGAAACCCGGGCACCTAGAGCCTGTGCTCCACAATCGGAGAAGCTATGGCAATGAGAAGCCTCCACTTGCTGCAATTAGAAAAAACCTGCACACAACGAAGACCCAGTGCAGCCAAAAATAAATAAGAGTTAAAAAGTTTGTTTTTAAAAAAATACATAAATAAAATGTACAAACCTTTAAAGGATTTATAATCCCTATATGTTAACTTATGACATGTTTCCTGAATGAAAACTGTACCCATTACATGCATGATGTTTTCTTTCAAAATTTCTGTAGATAAGAAGCATTTTCACATATGTCTCAGGTATAATACTGAAGTGTTCCCAACCTTAGCCTCCTCTTTGCAAAATGGAGAATTTCAAACATATTTCCTGAATTTACTTTTATGTTTAGGAAGTATATGATTCCTTACTCTTGATATTTTGTCTTTTAGACAACATTATATAACTAATGGATATGTTCAATGTTTTATTAAGATGCCATTGTTATTGTGGTTCCAGTATTACTGAGAGACCACACAAAAGAGGCCCCAAATCATTTTCCAATTGATATCAATATTTATTCAGCAAATAGAATACTTTTATAGAAGCAGCATTGTTTGTAGTCATTCAGACCATTAAAACCTTTAACTCTGGTCAATATATATATAAATATATTTTTTAAGAAAAGTCAGCTGACATCTTTATTGCTTTGGGGGAGTTTTATAAGGTCCGCCTAGTCAAGACAATGGTTTTTCCCGTGGTCATGTATGGATGTGAGAGTTGGACTGTGAAGAAGGCTGATCGCCGAAGAATTGATGCTTTTGAACTGTGGTGTTGGAGAAGACTCTTGAGAGTCCCTTATACTGCAAGGAGATCCAACCAGTCCATTTTAAAGGAGATCAATCCTGGATGTTCATTGGAGGGACTGATGCTAAAGCTGAAACTGCAATACTTTGGCCACCTCATGCGACGAGTTGACTCACTGGAAAAGACTCTGATGCTGGGAGGGATTGGGGGCGGGAGGAGAAGGGGACGACAGAGAATGAGATGGCTGGATGGCATCACCGACTCTGTGGACATGAGTTTGAGTGTACTCCGGGAGTTGGTGATGGACAGGGAGGCCTGGCGTGCTGTGATTCATGGGGTCACGGAGAGTCGGACACGACTGAGCGACTGAACTGAACTGAACTGACTGACATGTATAAAAACATAAATCATATATGTTTAATTTTATATATAGAATTTTAAAGAGTGCTAGAAGAGAATTTAAGGATGAGATGGTGGCCTTTTCTGATTTTATAGATAAGGAACCTGCATGCATGCGTGCTAAGTTGCTTCAGTCGTGTCCGACTCTGTGTGACCCTATCGACTGTAGCCCCCAGGCTGCTCTCTTCATGGGATCCTCCAGGCAAGAATAGTGAAGTGGGTTGCCATACCCTTCTCCAGGGGATCTTCCCGACCCAGGGGTCGAACCTGTGTCTCTTATGTATCCTCCATTGGCGGGCAGCTTCTTTACCACTAGTGCCACTTCAGAGATATTAACTGAGTTTCTACAAAACCAGTTATTGGCAAGCAAGAATAGTTTGTCTTTTCGAAGACACGAATGCCAGATGCTCATGGCTTGAATTTGAGTGTATTCTAAGAAATATTTCAGGGCTTCCCTGGTAATCCATTTGTTGGGAACCCAGCTTGCAATGCAAGGAACACAGATTTGATCCCCATGGTCCAGGAGGATCCCACATGCTGTGGAGCAACTAAGCCCATGCACCACAGCTATTGAGCCAGCACTCTAGAGCCTGAGAGCTGCAACAACTGAGTCCATGTGTGGCAACCACTGAAGCCCATGCACCTAGGGCCTGTGCTCCACAATAAGAAAAGCCATTGCAGTGAGAAGACCACAGATTGCAATGAAGACTAGAGTAGGCCTGCTCGCCACAACTAGAGAAAGCCTGCACATAGCAATGAAGACCCACCACGGTCAAAATAAATAAAGTAAATAAGTAAATAAATATTTAAGAGAAAAGAAATATTTCAAAGTTTGTTTGCTTACTTTCATTTAGGGGCAACTTATCTACATTGTCACACAATTGTGCTGCCTCAATTGGAAGCACTATTTAATGACAAAAGCTAGTAAACTGTCAACATACCTTGAAATAAGGATATCGACAATGTAGATAAAGTGAAAGTGAAGTCGCTCAGTCATGTCCGACTCTTTGTGACCCCGTGAACTGTAGCCTGCGAGACACAGGACACGCAGTTTACATCCCTGGGTCGGGAAGATCTCCTGGAGAAAGAAATGGCAACCCACTCCAGTATTCTTGCCTGGAAAATCCCATGGATGGAGGAGCCTGGTAAGCTACAGTCCATAGGGTCGCCAAGAGTTGGACACGACTGAGCGACTTCACTTTCACTATATCTACATTGTCAATATCCTTATTTCAAGGTATGTTGACAGTTCACTAGCTTTGGTCATTAAATAGTGCTTCCAATTGAGGCAGGACAACTATGTACACTACATATTTTTGTGCCAGATTAGAAAATACATTTTTCATTCATTCATATATGCATCGAATGCACATTTATATTGAATGCCTATTTTGTACAATATAAAGGTACCTACATTTCAGAAGCAAGGAAATTTCCAGCACTGGACCCCAAATTCTAGAGTTAAACTTCAGAGGAAACAAGAAAAAACACAGTATGTTTCCAATCACTTCTATTTTTATGCTGTGAGCACACTTCTTCTTGTACTATGTCATCCGGACTTTATGCCTTACAACTTCAAAGGGAGCTTATTGCAAGCAATATTTTTACATCTTTATTTTACATTTCCTCCCAATTCAACTTCCAAACTACACACATTTATCATCACTAATGGGCACCATCCCATGGGATAGGAGACACATAGGTGTACTGCTTCTTGTCCAACGCCAAAA
This sequence comes from Moschus berezovskii, assembly GCF_049115385.1. Lineage (NCBI taxonomy): Eukaryota > Metazoa > Chordata > Mammalia > Artiodactyla > Moschidae > Moschus > Moschus berezovskii. The sequence continues at coordinate 107,017,587 of NC_142488.1, forward strand.
AAGGTTGCCAAAAAGGTCGTGAGGTCATCTAGAAGATGAAACAAAACTAACCCTTGTTTGCTTTTAAACAAAGCACCCTGGGTGTTTTTCTAGCTACAGAGAGAATCCAAATCGTTAACTAGTTTAGCGCTACTTTAAAAAAACACCTCTTACAAAATGTCTGTCTTTAGGAAGTGAAAAATCTAATCTGACTCCATATTACCGAGGAACTTCAGAAGATAATTATTCAACTCAGTCACAGGGTTTATCCAGGTTGGTGATTTTACAATGTATTGTCTCAATAAATTTTTCTTCAGGCCTCCTAGAAACACAATAACATGTACAAAAACTATCAGGCCTGAGGCACAGACTGTTTTAATAATAAAGAAACTGTTATTTGTTGAATGCCTATGATGTACCAAGTTTTCTGCTGGGCATTTTCATATATTATCTTCTATCTTTACAGCAAAACCACAAGATTGAGATTTTATTTTTATTTTATAATTGAGAAAGCCGAGGCTCAGAAAGGAAAGTAATTTCCTCTAAGCCTCAGTGGTATAGCTGAGATTTGAAGCCATGTACATGTCATCCTAAAGTCCATTCTTATTTCACTGGGTAACCTTGTCCTAAGTGTATATAGCTTTGAATGCTTTTTGCTTGGTGGGAGGGAATGAGATATTTTCGCTATTTCTCAGTCCTTTAAACTTCTCCATGATCTTAAGCATCTAAACCTGTCTTTCATAGTTCATAAGCTATTCTCTCAGACTGGGAGCCAATTTATCTGGGTCTGGAAATTTGAGTTCCCTTCAAGCAGTCAAGTACACCCTATCTCCTCACTTACCTTGGATTTCAGTTCCTTTATTGTTATATTTGTTCTACTATTTCCAGTTTGAATAACCTTGAATGAGGTGACCAAAGCACATTAGGAGGTTGAACAGTTTTGCTTTCTTTCCAATCATGCAGTATTCCCCATCAATGATTTTCTCTTGCCATCACTGGATGTAGTGGAGCAAACAGCATGGACTGTTGACCTCAAGCACTGGACAACTGACAAGCATTCTGATTCACCCACCATGTTCTTTCCTGCGGAATATATTAGAGATAATACAGCTCTTTCTAGGCATTCAATTTTTTTTCAAAATTTTTAACACAGGTGATGATATTCCTAACACTGGCAGCACCTTATAGATCATGGAGTGTCTATCCTTAAAATAATTATAATTTTTTACAAAATTATAGGTATATTGACCTGCAGGCAATGCTTTTTATATGCTTGTATTTTAGGTGTACTTTTATGAGAAGAGAACCTGAAATTGATTCTAACCATTAAGTCCTCTCAGGGTCAATCACTGCACTTTTCCAGAAATATAAACATAAAATATGTTTAGCACCTGAGAAGTTCAGTTTTACTTTAAGCTATGTTCTAAATAGGTAGTGAATCTGACTGTTCTAACTCTTATCCCATCTATCATCATGCTGCCCTGTAGAGAGTTACCCCCTTCTAATATTTCACAGTCTGGATTCTCTCATTACATGAAAAAATGTTCTCTCAAGTGTTATTTTATTTGATTTCATTACATAAGTCTTTGAAAATTTTCCTCTGGCCAAATCTTTTCCTTGAGAATGTTAATGTTCTTCCACAGTATAAATCAGTTTGAGAATAACCATGTGCTTGAATAAAGTAAATAGTATGGCAATCAAAATACCAAAGTTTGTCCTTTGGTAGATGAACAGAAGAAATATTGTCCCGAAGTAAAGTAAGAGAGCCATGGTATGAGGATGTTAGACCTCGGAAATCATCTCATCTTGCAGACAAGGAAATTAAGGACAAGAAAGATGACATGACTCATTCAAGTCACAGAGTAAATTCATTATTGAGCCATGAAGAGAACACATGCCCAGACAAAGCTGTTTATCCTACTATACCACTTATTTTTAACACTCACTGTGCATTTGAATTGCTTGTTGTTGTTCTGTTCATGGCTCAATAATGAACTTACTCTGTGACTTGAGTGAGTCATGTCATCTTTCCTGGGGAGCTCTTAAAAATGATGTCTGGGTCTAATTCCCAAAGACACTGATTCAAATTATCTGGAGTGAGAACAAGAAAGCTGTATTAAAATAATTTTTTAATTGACATGTAGTTGAATTACACTGTTGTGTCAGTTTCTGATGTACAGCAAAGTGACTCTGTTATACATATATATAGACATTTTTTATATTCTTTTCCATTAAGGTTTATCTCAAGACATTGAATGTATTTCTCTGTGCTATACAGTAGGACCTTGTTGTCCATCTATTTATGATGTAATTGTTTGCACCTACCAACCCTAAACTCCCAGTACATTCCTCCCCTGCTCCTCCCACATTCCTGCTGGCAACAAGTCTCTTCTCTGTGTCTGAGTCTGTTTCCATTTTGTAGATAGGTTTATTTCTGCCATATTTTAGATTCCACATATTTGTGATTCCACTTATAGTGATATCATATGGTACTTGTCTTTCTCTTTCTGACTTACTTCACTTAGTATGATAATCCCTAGGTCTATCCATGTTGCTGCAAATGGCATTATTTCCTTCTTTTTTTAAGGCTGAGTAATATTCTACTATATATATGTACCACATTCTCTTTACTCATTCATCTGCTGATGGACTTTAAGATTATTTCCCTGCCTTGGTTATTGTGAATAGTGTTGCTGTGAACATTGAGCTAGACCTTTCATTAGTTTTTGGATATATACTCAGGAGTAGGATTTCTGGATCATATAGTAATTATATTTTTAGTTTTCTGAGGAACCTCAGTACTGTTTTCTGTAGTGGCTCTACAACTAACATTCCCACAAACAGTGTAGGAGGGCTCCCTTTTCTTCACACCCTCTTCAGTATTTGTTATTCATATACTTTTTAATGATGGCCATTCTGACTGGTGTGAGGTGATACCTCACTGTAGTTTTAAGAAATCTGTATTTTTTAAGCACGCACTGCCCGGATATTCTACCATGCAGCAAAGAGTAAGAACTACCAAACTATATCACAGTACCTCTAAAATTATAAACATAAATCACTGTTTTTGAGGCTGTGATGGAGATACTTGTTCTCCATAATGAGTCTAATGAGACCTTCTCTCTCTCTCTCTTTAAAATATTTATTTATTTTGGCTGAACTGGGTCTTAGTTGAAGCAAGCAGAATCTTTAGTTGTGGCATGGGAGATCTTTTTTAGTTGTGATGTGTGGGATCTAGTTCCCTGATCAGGGATCAAACCTGGGCCCCTTGCATTGAGAGCAGGGAGTCTTAGCCACTGGACCACCAAGAAAGTCATAAGACCTTCTGTTGATTAAGTATGTTGGACTAGTTAATACACAAATGGCATTGTTATAAAAGAATGTTGGGGTTCTGTCCCAGACAATCAGTGACAAATCTTCTGTTTAAGATGAAAGCCATTCTGGATTCATGAATCTCCATATTTTGAAGAGAATTCTTGGCTATTCTTTGTACCATCTGCTTCAGGGAGCCATCACTGAAACTCCTTTTCTCCAGTCATGTTTAGATGTCACCCCATGTCCTGCCAGAGCACTCTGTGTTTATATGTCTCATGGCAATTACCATATTGTATGGAATTCAGTTTTTTTTGTCTGTTTCTCCCACTAGACTGTGAGAAACCTTAGAGAAGAACTGAATTGAGATGACTAAAAACTCAATTACAATGAGTTTACCAAAATAAGAGATGTTGTTCACTCAGAATGGTTAAAGATGATAGGATATAATGCCTGATGTCAAAAGGACAAAAGTGTGGATGCCTCTTCTATCCTCGCAGGGAAAGGATAAGGTAGATGCATATCATGTGTTTGTACTAGTAAGCTTACATATGTTGTCTCATTACATGCTCACAATAACCTTCCAAAGTAGTTCATTTTCACTTCTAATTGATTCGTAAGGAAATTGATGCTTAGAGAAAGCACCTAATTTAGAAGTGCTAACTGACTTGCCAACGTTGCTTAGGTAGTGCATGGAGGCACATTTCAAATTTAGGTTTTCCTGATATTGCAACCCTTGCTTTTCTTATTATCCTTAAAATTTCACCTATTATAAGGTTCATTTATAATTCATACTTCCTAGCATAAAATTCCAAGGAACTCATTTAAAATCTCCATTTTTGACCAACATTTTAGCCTGTTTCTTACAATGTTGAATTATTAGGGCTTTATATCAACTGGCATACAGTATGTGATGAATAAATGCTTGTTTAATGAGTAATGATGAGTACCTAATGCTTACTCCTAACCAATAGGTACATCTACTCTTACTAATGCTCACTCCTTTCTATCACATCTTCAAATATTTACAAATTTCTTACACATAGATTGTCACTAATGAGAGTTAGGTATTAAAGTAGTACTATTGAAGTTCCTTTAAACGCTAAAAATAGGAAAGAATGCTGGGGTTCTGTCCCAGCAATTCAACTACTGAGTATAGACTTGAGAAAATCATAAAAAGGAATGAAATTGGGTCATTAGTAGCAATATGAATAAACTTAGAGTCTGTCATACAGAGGGAAGTAAGTCAGAAAGAGAAAAATAAATATCATATATTTATATATATGGAATCTAGAAAAATGATACTGATTAATCTATTTCCAAGTAGGAATAGAGGTGCAGACATGGAGAGTGGATTTGTGGACACAGGGTGGGAAGATGAGGGTAGGACGAATTGGGAGGGTGGAACTGACAAATATACACTACCATGTGTAAAACAGATAGCAATTGGAAAGCTGCTGTATAGAACAGAGAGCTCAGCTTGGTGCTCTGTGATGACTTAGAGGGATGGGATGGGGTGGAAGTGTGGGGGGCTTAAAAGGGAGGAGATATATGTATACATATAGCTGATCCACTTTTTTGCACAGCAGAAACTAACATAATATTGCAAAGCAAGTGTACTCCAATTTAAAAATAGAAAATCACATTCTATAAATTATATCTTTGTTCTTCAGACATTTCTAGTCTTAGACTCAGTTAAGAAACAGAGATGAGTTACTGAACTCTCAAATAATGCCTCGTTGAAAGTAGAATTCTGGTGCTTTACTGTGAGGAACACCAAAGAGATCTCGTCTCCCAAATGTGAGCCATCCTGTCTAGAGTCCATGTTGCTCTGGTTCACCAATATATTTAGACATTCCTCCACAGACACACTCAAAAGTCAAGACTGTATAAAAACCACCTGGCTGACCTCTCCAGGGCCAACTTCAGTATCTGGGTTAACTGCCATCTACCTCTCCCACCAGGCTTTTGTCTTGAATTAATAGTTATGTCTTGCATGGGTGCATGCTCGGTTGTGTATTACTCTGTGACCCCATGGAATGGGACCCATCATGCTCCTCTGTTTATGGAATTTTTCAGGTAAGAATACTGGAGTTTGTTGTCATTTCCTTCTCCAGGGGATCTTCCCGACCCAGGGATCGAACCCTCATCTCTTGCATCTCCTACATTTGCAGGCAGATTCTTTACCACTGCGCCACTTAGGTCATTATAGTTATGTCTGCTTTGCTGCAAATTTATGACTCCCTTCTTGACTGTACTGGCCACATGTTGCAAAAGACCAAGAACATTTTTTACCCCAAAGAAGTGGCCCACCAAAAACCAGTTAAGATATCAGGCATTGGTCAAGCAGACTGAAATTCAGGCTTATTACCTATCTTTGAGAAGAAACTGAGTTATGAACTCTGTGGGAGAAGAGACATTTTCTTATTTATCATTCTAAGGAAACTTTGGACTTCCCCAGTGGCGCTAGTGGTAAAGAACCTGCCTGCCAATGCAGGAGTCATAAGAGACACAGGTCCTATCCCTGGGTCAGGAAGATCCCCTGGAGATGGAAATGGCATCCCATGGACAGAGGAGCCTGGCGGCCTATAGTTCATGGGATCGCAAAGAGTCGGACACGACTGAAGCGACTTAACACACACAGCACACACAAGGAAACTTCTGTAACACAGGGGGTACATAGAAGTCAGGAATCTTCCCTGCATATCAGATTCTGAATTTGGATAGCGGCAGAGAGTTGAGGGTCAGTGCAAGAGCCAGCATGTGACCATAACAATTGTGGTAGGATCATGAGAACCAATTTAAAATTCTGACTACATTCCAAGCTCTAGAAAATGCAGATGAAGTGAGAGACAAACTGCAATATGGAGTATTATTGGTATATGACCTGCCTCTGTCAATATTGGCTCAGAAACAAAGATGATAGTGTGTATATGTACAACTGATTCACTTTACTGCACACCCAAAACTAACACAACATTGCAAATATAGTCCAAAAAATTGTTTAAAAAAATAAAAAGAAACTAAGAGGGAATGGTCAATTAGTAGACAAAACTGTGAAGAGGTGTTGAGGATAGAATCAAAAGAAATGAAGACAGGCACTGACTAAAGACACTATCTAGTGTAAACCTCAGAAAGCTCACAGGTATAAGGGCTTTTCTCCTTGCCTATTGTCTCTTTGGGAAGCTAAGTCCAAAACGTACTTTTTATGTTCTTGATGAGGGGATGGGTGAGGAATGGCAAGATAGCAGTTTGATTTGGTATTTAAATGAAAATTTCCAGATCTTTTATTTCTTCCAAATAAACAAATAGAAAAATAAACAAATATGTGTGGTTTAGGAATCACAACTTATCTAAGCTGCCTTAAATTTTTCTGAAATGAAACAGAGTAATAAAAATATAATCAATCACAATCAAAATCTCTTGTAGGCAAGAAAAGGGTGAGAAGAAATTTAAAATCTTCAACTTGCATATAGTAGGTATGCTAAAGAAGATTTATAAAAATATTTTTCATTTGAAGATGGAAACACATCTTTGGCATATAAAGTTGTTTCAATTTTAAAAATAAACCATAAACTTGGGGGGCTTTTACTACAAAACTATATTGATAAAAAGAGTTCAGTACTAACATAAAGAGAGATATATAGATCAATGGAGCAAAATTGAAAGTCCAGAGATAAACCCATAGATTTATGGCCATTTGAATTTTGACAAGGTTACCAAAACATTTCAATGGGAAAAGAAAATTCTGAGTGCTGCGACAACTGGATATCCACATGAAAAAGAATGAAGTTAGACACTTACCACACCATACACAAAAATTAAGCCAAAATGCATTTAAGACCTTAATATAAAGACTGAAACTGTAAAACTCTTAGAAGAAAACATAGATGCAAATCTTTATGAATATGCATTAAGGAATGGTTTCTTAGATATGTCACCAGAATCAACCAAAGGAAAAAATAGATAATAAATGGAAATTTACAAAAATTTTAAAAAATTGTACTTCAAAGAACACTCAATAAAGTGAAAATACAGCTCACAGAGCAGGAGAAAACATTTGCAAATCCATTCTGACTGGCATGAGATGGTACCGCACTGTGGTTTTGATTTTCATTTCTCTGATTATGAGTGATGTTGAGTACTCCAGTGTTCACCACAGCACTGTTTATAATAGCCAGGACATAGAAGCCACCTAGATGTCCATCTGCAGACGAATGGATAAGAAAGCTGTGGTACATTTACACAATGGAGTATTACTCAGCCATTAAAAAGAATACATTTGAATCAGTTCTAATGAGGTGGATGAAACTGGAGCGTTTTACACAGAGTGAAGTAAGCCAGAAAGAAAAACACCAATACAGTATACTAATGCATATATATGGAATTTAGAAAGATGATAATGATAACCCTGTATACGAGACAGCAAAAGAGACATAGATGTATAGAACAGTCTTTTGGACTCTGTGGGAGAGGGCGAGGGTGGGATGATTTGGGAGAATGGCATTGAAACATGTATATGTGAAACGAATCACCAGTCCTAGTTTGATGCATGATACAGGATGCTCGGGGCTGGTGTACTGGAATAAACCAGAGGAGTGGGTTGGGGAGGGAGGTGGGAGGGGGGTTCAAGATGGGGAACATATGTACACCCGGGGCAGATTCATGTCAATGTGTGGCAAAACCAACAGAAAAATGTAAAGTAATTAACCTCCAATTAAAATAAATAAATTTAATAAAAAAGAAAAAAAATTATTTTATTTATTTATTTGCTGCAATGTGACATGTGGGATCTCATTTCCCAGAACAGAGATCAAACCAGGGACCCCTGCATTGGAAGCATGGAGCCTTAACCACTGGACTGCTAAGGAATTCCCCAAAGATGATTTTTAAATGATCAATAAACCCATGTAGGCTGCTAAACATCATTAATGGTTCAGTTCAGTTCAGTTGAGTCACTCAGTCATGTCCGACTCTCCGCGACTCCATGAAACATAGCATGCCAGGCCTCCCTGTCCATCACCAACTCCCGGAGTTCACTCAAACTCATGTCCATCGAGTCGGTGATGCCATCCAGCCATCTCATTCTCCGTCGTCCCCTTCTTCTCCCGCACCTAACCTTTCCAGCATCAGAGTCTTTTCCAGTGAGTCAACTCGTCGCATGAGGTGGCCAAAGTATTGGAGTTTCAGCTATAGCATCAGTCCTTCCAATGAACACCCAGGATTTATCTCCTTTAGAATGGACTGCTTGGTTCTCCAACACCACAGTTCTAAAGCATCAATTCTTCGGCGATCAGCTTTCTTCACAGTCCAACTCTCACATCCATACATGACCACGGGAAAGACCAGAGCCTTGACTAGACGGACCTTGGTTGGCAAAGTAATGTCTCTGCTTTTTAATATATTATCAAGGTTGGTCATAACTTTCCTTCCAAGGAGCAAGCGTCTTTTAATTTCATGGCTGCAGTCAGCATCTGCCGTGATTTTGGAGCCCAAAAAAAGAAAGTCTGACACTGTTTCCACTGTTTTTCCATCTATTTCCCATGAAGTGGTGGGATCAGATGTCATGATCTTCGTTTTCTGAATGTTGAGCTTCAAGCCAACCTTTTCACTCTCCTCTTTCACTTTCATCAAGAGGCTTTTTAGGTCCTCTTCACTTTCTGCCATAAGGGTAGTGTCATCTGCATATCCGAGGTTATTGATATATCTCCCGGCAATCTTGATTCCAGCTTGTGCTTCTTCCAGCCCAGCGTTCCTCATGATGTACTCTGCATAAAAGTTAAATAAGCAGGGTGACAACATACAGCCTTGATGTACTCTTTTTCCTATTTGGAACCAGTCTGTTGTTCCATGTCCAGTGCTGACTGTTGCTTCCTGACCTGCATACAGGTTTCTCAAGAGGCAGGTCAGGTGGTCTGGTATTCCCATCTCTTTCAGAATTGTCCACAGTTTATTGTGATCCACACAGTCAAAGGCTTTGGCATGGTCAATGAAGCAGAAATAGATGTTTTTCTGGAACTCTCTTGCTTTTCTCCATGATCCAGCAGATGTTGGCAATTTGATCTCTGGTGCCTCTGCCTTTTCTAAAACCTGCTTGAACATCTGGGAGTTCATGGTTCACATATTGCTGAAGATTGGCTTGGAGAATTTTGAGCATGACTTTACTAGCATATGAGATGAGTGCAATTGTGTGGTAGTTGGAGCATTCTTTGGCATTGCCTTTTTTTGGGATTGGAATGAAGACTGACCTTTTCCAGTCCTGTGGCCACTGCTGAGTTTTCCAAATTTGCTGGCATATTGAGTGCAGCACTTTCACAGCATCATCTTTCAGGATTTGAAATAGCTCCACTGGAATTCAATCACCTCCACTAGCTTTGTTCGTAGTGATGCTTTCTAAGGCCCACTTGACTTCACATTCCAAGATGTCTGGCTCTAGGTCAGTGATCACTTTATCGTGACTATCTTGGTCGTAAAGATCTTTTTTGTACAGTTCTTCTGTGTATTCCTGCCACCTCTTCTTAATATCTTCTGCTTCTGTTAGGTCCATACCATTTCCGTCCTTTATCGAGCCCATCTTTGCATGAAATGTTCCCTTGGAATCTCTAATTTTCTTGAAGAGATCTCTTGTTTGTCCTATTCTGTTGTTTTCCTCTATTTCTTTGCATTGTTCACTGAGGAAGCCTTTCTTATCTCTCCTTGCTATTCTTTGGAGCTCTGCATACATGCAACTCAAAACTTAAATGAAATACCACTTTACATCCATCCACTAGGATGGCTAGAATCAAAAAGAGGGACAGCAATATGCATTCACCAGGATATAGAGAAATTGAAATCCTTATAAATTACTGAAGGGAATTTTACACTTGTAATTCCCTTAGAAAACAGTTTAGCAATTGCTGAAAAGGTTACATACAGAGTTATCATATGACCCAACAATTCCATTCTCAAGAGAATCAAAACCATATATTTATATAAAGATTTTTACACAGGTTTCCCTCATAGTATGCAGATTCTTTACCATCTGAGCCACCAGGGAAGCAGTATTATTCGAAAATAATCAATAAAAATGCTGCTGCTGCTGCTGCTAAGTCGCTTCAGTCGTGTCCGACTCTGTGTGACCCCATAGATGGCAGCCCACCAGGCTCTTCTGTCTCTGGGATTCTCCAAGTAAGAATACTGGAGTGGGTTGCCATTTCCTTCTCCGAATAAAAATGGAAATGACTCAAATGTCCATCAACTGATGGACAAGCAAAATGTGATATATCCTTTCAATAGATTATTATCTAGCAATGTCCATTCCTCCCCCTTCTCCAGGGGATTATTATTTAGCAATGTCCATTAGTTGAAGGAAAATGTGATATATTATTCAGCAATGAAAAGGAAAAGAGTACTGCTACATGCATTGAAAATGAAACTAATTAGATACTGATACATGATCTCACATGGATGCACCTGGAAAACATTACAAGTGAAAATTAAGTCAAAGAAAACAGTCACAAAAGACCATTTATTGTATAACTCCATTTATATGAAATGTCAGAATAGGCAAATGCATAGAAATAGAAATTAGATTAGTTATTAATAGGAGCTGGAGGGAAGAGAGGAGTGAAGATGACTGTTTCATTGTAAAGAGTTGCTTTTGGGGTTGTTTAAAATATTCTGGAACTAGTGGTGATTTTGCACATTTTATAAATATACTAAAAAACACTGAATCATACATATTGAAAGGTTATTTCTGGCTTACTTCACTCTGTATAATAGGCTCTAGTTTCATCCACCTCATTAGAACTGATTCAAATGCATTCTTTTAAAATAATTAGCCTCCAATAAAAAAAAAACATATTGAAAGGTTAAATTTTATGCAATGTGAATTATATCTCAATAAAAATGTTATTAAAAATATTGATGGCTCTCTCCAGGAAATATAATGAATTCAGAATGGATTCTGAAATTTTTCATAAGTATTTCTTCATCTAAAACATTCACAAGGTTTTCTTTTTACCCACCTGGTCCAGAGAAATATTTATATATATAAAACCAAGGGGGGGAAATTCAGCACTTATAGGTACTTAAATTAAAATGAAAAACTTTGTGTAAAAACTGGGAATGTTTTGTAATGAGCCATGGAAAACCAAATTTGTTTAACCTTTTGGGTCCCAAGGTCCCTTTTGTGTTCAAGTAGTTGAATCTGGTAACATAACTTGCAGTAACAATCATTGTCTACTCAACATCCATTTAGAGGAAACTTTTTGTATATTTTTAGCTTTCTATCTCAAAGTGGAAATTTCAGTGTTACCTCAATCAGTTGGCTTTCAGAGATGTTCAGAAGCTTCAGAGATGAAAGCAGAACATAAGAAAGAGAAAGAAAAAAATAATTCTTAAAAATGCAAGAGTTTTCCAGTGCTCTGAAGGCTGAACAAGGATGTGTGTGTGTGCACATGCAGGCATACAAAAGCAAGGGAATGGATGCTGAAGACACAAGTCTCAGAAAATGTGATTTAAAAAGATAACTTGGCAGAGCAGCATATAAATAATGTCAGAGGATGTGAAATATTCATCTCTACCTTTCTGGAGGAAACTGTAATATTCCCAAAGAGGTTGACCATTGAGTATCACAGAATAAAGGCACAAAACATCAGGAAGTTTCATAAATAACAAAAGCCCATAATTTTCTTTTCTTTTTTACTTTTTAAAACAAAGATGAATAGGATGTAGGACATGTTCTTTTCTTAATGGCTTAAATGAAGTATAATTAATACATAATAAACTGCAGTATTTGTAAAGTGTTCAAAATGGTAGTTTTGCCATATGTTCATACCTAATACCATTACCATAATCAAGATGTAACAAATCAACAAAACCAACATTCCCAGAAATTTCTTAGCATCCCTTTTCAATTCCTCCTTCTCATTCCTTCCAAGCCACACTATCCTAACTCCAAAACTCCCCCCACCTTCCCTGAGCAGCAACTGCCTATTGGCATTTTGTCATAGCAGGTTACTTTGTATTTTCTGGAGTTTTGTATTAATGAAATCTTACAGAGTCTACTCTTTCTTTTCTGGTTTCTTTTAATTACATTATCTTGATATTCATATTGTTTTGTGTTTTAATAATTCACTCTTTTTATTGCCTATACCACAATATTTATTTATTTCATCTGTTGATTGACATCTGAGTTGTTTTCAGTCCTGAGTTGCGAATAAAGCTGCTATAAACACTTGTGTATAAGTCTTTGTGTGGTCATGTGCTTTCATTTGTTGATTAACTTCTGAAAACATACGAACTATTAATATGACAATCAGGATTTATTTTGACTCATAAGCAGTATATTACCTATTTTTTTTCACTCCAAGATGATTTTCTTTCCCTTGAAGTTTTAAGTTATCTAAAATCCTTGCTACAAAATGACAAAACTATTGCTATTTGAATCAGTTCTGTGTAATAATCTGTCAAATCATCAGTACGGTTGCTTGTTAATTACAACACAATTTACTATTGCAAATTAAGGCTTTTTATTTTTAAATATATTTTATGTTGATGGTAGGTGTCACTGAATTTTCAGTGACTTTTCCCTTTACTTTTCATTTCTTTTTTTTTTAACCATGAGATATATAAATTGCAAAATGAGGCAAAGTTATTTGAAATTATTTTTGTATGGAATCACAAAAGACCCCAAATTGACAGAGCAATTTAGAGAAGGAACAAAACTGGAGGCATCACACTTCCTAATTTCAAATTATATTACAAAGCTACAGTAATCAAAACACCACAGTACTGACATAAAAACAGACATATAGACCAATGGAACAGAATAAAGAGCATAGAAATAAATCCATGTATATAAAGTCAACTAATCTATGACAAGGGCACCAAAAATATACAATGGAGAAAAGACAGTTTCTTCATTAATGATGCTGGGCAACTGAATATCCACATGCAGAAGAATGAAACTGGACCCTTGGGAAAAGGGTTTTGGAGAACATTTATTGATTTTTCTATAGCAAATCTGTTGAGATTCATTTCTCATATTTTTCCTACATTTTACCATGACAGTACTGGATAAGATACTGTTCTAATCCAACCGAAATTAATGTATTGTGAGGGCTGCTTTCATAAGGGTCTGGGTTGCTTGAGATCAAAGATACATTCACAATGTTTTTGAATAAAGGAAGAGGGGGTGGTAAGAACTGTGTTGTTCATATCCTACACATATTAATATTGGTTTATCTTGTTAGGGCTTCCCTGATAGCTCAGTTCATAAAGAATCCACCTGCAGTGCAGGAGACCTGAGTTCGATTCCTGGGTCAGGAAGATCCACTGGAGAAGTGATAGGCTAATCACTCCAGTAATCTTGGGCTTCCCTTGTGGCTAAACTGGTAAAGAATCTGCCTGCAGTGTGGGAGACCTGAGTTCTATCCCTGGGTTGGGAAGATCCCCAGGGGAAGAGAAAGGCTACTCACTTCAGTATTCTGGCCTGGAGAATTCCATGGACTGTATAGTCCATGTGATCACAAGGAGTCGGACACTAACAAATTTTTGTTGGGATATAGTTGCTTTACAATGTTGTGTTAGTTTCTGCTGTACAGCAAAGTGAATCAGCTATAGGTATACATATATCCCCTCTTTTTTAGATTTCCTTCCCTTTTAGTCAACACAGAGCACTGAGTAGTGTTCCCTGTGCTACATCAGTTCAGTTCAGTTCAGTCGCTCAGTCGTGTCCGACTCTCCGCGACCCCATGAATCACAGCACGCCAGGCCTCCATCACCAATTCCCAGAGTTCACTCAAACTCATGTCCACAGAGTCGGTGATGCCATCCAGCCATCTCATTCTCCGTCGTCCCCTTCTCCTCCAGCCCCCAACCTTTCCCAGCATCAGAGTCTTTTCCAGTGAGTCAACTTGTCGCATGAGGTGGCCAAAGTATTGCAGTTTCAGCTTTAGCATCAGTCCCTCAAATGAACATCCAGGATTGATCTCCCTTAGAATGGACTGGTTGGATCTCCTTGCAGTCCAAGGGACTCTCAAGATTCTTCTCCAGCACCACAGTTCAAAAGCATCGATTCTTCGGCGATCAGCCTTCTTCACAGTCCAACTCTCACATCCATACATGACCACGGGAAAAACCATTGCCTTGACTAGACGGACCTTGGTTGGCAAAGTAATGTCTCTGCTTTTTAATATACTATCAAGGTTTGTCATAACTTTCCTTCCAAGGAGCAAGCATCTTTTAATTTCATGGCTGCAATCAGCATCTGCAGTGATAGTAGGTTCTTATTAGTTATCTATTTTATACTTAGAAGTATATATATGTCAATTTCAATCTTCCAATTCATCTCACCCCTCTTTCATCCTGGGTATCCATAAGTTTCTTCGCTACATCTGTGTCTCTGTTTTTGCTTTGCAAATACTTTCATCAGTACCATTTTTCTAGATTCCAGATATAAGTTATATTATATGATATTTGTTTTTCTCTTTCTGGCTTACTTTGAATGACAGTATCTAGGTCTATCTACATCTCTGCAAACAGCACTATTTTGTTCTTTTTATGGCTGAGTAATCACTGCAGATGGTGATTGCAGCCATGAAGTTAAAAGACACTTACTCCTTGGAAGGAAAGTTATGACCAATTTAGATAGCATATTAAAAAGCAGAAACATTACTTTGTCAACAAAGGTCCGTCTAGTCAAGGCTATGGCTTTTCCAGTGGTCATGTATGGATGTGAGAGTTGGACTGTGAAGAAAGCTGAGTCCCAAAGAATTGATGCTTTTGAACTGTGGAGTTGGAGAAGACTCATGAGAATCTCTTGGACTGCAAGGAGATCCAACCAGTCCATCCTAAAGAAGATCAGTCCTGGGTGTTCATTAGAAGGACTGATGCTAAACCTCAAACTCCAATACTTTGGCCACCTCATGCGAAGAGTTGAATCATTGGAAAAGACTTTGATGTTAGGAGGGATTGGGGGCAGGAGGAGAAGGGGACAACAGAGAATGAGATGGCTGGATGGCATCCCTGACTTGATGGAGGTGAGTTTCAGTGAACTCCGGGAGTTGGTGTTGGATAGGGAGGCCTAGCGTGCTGCAATTCATGGGGTTGTTAAGTGTCAGACACGACTGAGAGACTGAACTGAACTGAATATTCCATTATATATATATTTTATAATTATATATATATATATTTTATAATTATATATATATATGTAAAATACTACATCTTTATCCATTTCTCTGTTGATGGACATCTAGATTGCTTCCATGTCCTGGCTATTGTAAATAGTGCTGCAATGTATATCGGGATGGATGTATCTTTTGGAAGTTATGGTTTTTTCCAGGTATATGCCCAGAAGTGGGATTGCTGGATCATATGGTAGTTCTATTTTTAGGTTTTTTAGGAAACCCCATACTGTTCTCCATAGTGGTTGTAACAATTTATATTCCTACCAACAGTGTAGGCAAGTTCCCTTTTCTCCACACCCTCTCCAACATTTATTGCTTACAGATATTTTTAAGATGGCCACTCTGACCAGTGTGAGGTGATCCCTCCCTGTAGTTTTGAATTTTCACCTCCTCGTGATACCTCTCATAATTAGTGATGCTGAGCATCTTTTCATGTGCTTGTTGGCTATCTATATCTCTTTGGAAAAATGTCTATTTAGGTCTTATATCCATTTTTTGATTGGGCTTTTTGTTGTTGTTGTTATTGAGTTGTATGTGTTGTTTGTGTATATTGGAAATTAATCCCTTGTTGGTTGCATCATTTGGAAATATTTTCTCCTATTCCGAGGGCTGTCTTTTTATTTTGTCTAGGTCCATCTTGCCTGTGGGAGCACTCGTCCTTTCAGATATTTTTAGGCACTGAGTTTTTACTAAGTTGATCATGGGTGTGTCAATTCATGGTTTGCACAGCTCTGAGGAAAGATTTCAGCTTTTCTTCCTTAGTTGCATGGCCCCTGGTGCTCAGCTGTGGTTTTAGCCCTACCTCTACATGTGGGTTATCCACAGGGATCTGCTCCAGAGGCTACCCTGGAGTACTTGGGTCCACTCCAATGAGGACGGGGTATGGAGGTGGCATGGCTGTGGGGGTCACAGGAACCCCAGCAGCAACAGGTGCACGAGGAAGTTGGTGAGAAATCCAGCCCCATTGGTGACGAGGCGTGTAGGGAGGCCCATAATCACTGGCACAAGAGATTCAGCCCTGGGTAGGAGCCTTTCCTAACTCCTAGACACTGGCATAAGATAGTCAGCCTCAGCAGGGGCCTTTCCTATTGCCCAGTGGCAGGTGCTCAAGGGCCATACCCATTGGGGGTCTTACCTAGTGTTTGGCTGCAGGTGTGAGAGGGCCCAGCCCTGGTGGGGGCCTTTCCTGGCGTCTGGGGTGCAGGGGCCAGCATGTGGGGAGAGAAGCTGCAATAGCAACTTTAACCTCCGCACATGACTCAGTAATGGCACCTCCACAAGCATTCTTGGTTGCAGATTTATTCACTCCCTGCCCCCTCAGGCTGTCTCCTTGCATCCAGCAGCAGTCCTTTCCCCAAGTTTGCTCTCCGATCCCCATGTTCCAGCACCCAGCCCTGTGCACACTAGCAGACACATTTCCCAGGCTAAAGCACACAAGGCTGTGGCATGGACCATCTGTGTAGGTCTCACTCTATCCTGCCTGCCACAGACTGGTCATGTCACTCTCCTCTTACAGCCTCGGATGCTCTCCTTCTGCCCCAACTGACCTCCCCATCAGTGAGGAAGCTCCCCAGATGTGGGAACCTCACCACTCTTTCAGCTCCCCCTCATAACCCGCTTCCTCTCTACTTCTTTTCCCTTCATCTTTCATCCTATCCAGTTATATGGGGATCTTTCTTGTCCTTTCCAGTGCCTGAGCTCTTCTGCTCATGTTAAGCTGGTGCTCTGTGAGAACTGTTCCATCTATAGATGTAGTCTTGACGCATTTCTGGAGTGAGATCAACTCCATGTCCAGCTACTACTCTGTCATCTTGCTTTCCCCGCCTGACAGTATGTGTTTTAATCTGTTGTGTGTCCTTGAGCAAGTGTCAGCTGCCTGGTGCTCTTTTGGGTCTTCTAGCTCTGAACTCTGGAGTCTCTAGCTTCAAGAGTAAGGTCTTAGGGTTAAGGAGGTCACAATTGCTTCCAGATTCCCTCATCCTCAATTCTATCCACCACAGATCCATCCCAGTGTGGTGGTTGATTCTCCTGTTGCCCTGCACAGTGAACTGCAAAGGGCTGTCTCTAGAAGGATGCAGCAGGTGGCACCTGGGCTCTGAGGGAGCAAGCAATTCACAGAGACCCCAGAAAGCCATGCCTTAGAGCCATGTGTAGGTCTAAACCTAGGCCCCCATGCAGCAGCGCCTGCCTTTGATGGGAGTGGCAATGGGAAATTTGTGTCTACATTTCCATTTTTCCTACAAGGAACACAGTTACTAATAATAAAGAAATAACTTTTGCAAAAGCACGCTGCATTCAGCACGCGGTTTCAAGGCTCTGGCCCTCATACCTCCTTCACATCCCCCTCACCACCCAGCTCTGCAGCACAGGGTCCCAGGTTTCAGTGTTGGTTCATCTTAAAAGGAAGCTCTAGACAGACCTTTAATACACTTGATCTTAGCCAAAAGGCCCAGAAGCAATAGATATACCTTTAATAATAAAATTTTATACTTAGTGTCTTGGGAGAAACTTCATGTATATTATGCCATACTATGCTGCAATCCTCATTAAAATCTCATAGGGTAGGTAGTAGTAGTATTATTTTTTTTACAGAATGCTAGAGGCTGGAGACGGAGAAGGCAATGGCAAGCCACTCCAGTACTCTTGCCTAGAAAATCCCATGGATGGAGGAGCCTGGTGGGCTGCAGTCCGTGGGGTCGCTAAGGGTCGGACACGACTGAGCGACTTCACTTTCCCTTTTCACTTTCACACATTGGAGAAGGAAATGGCAACCCATTCCAGCGTTCTTGCCTGGAGAATCCCAGGGATGGGGGACCCTGGTGGGCTTCTGTTTATGGGGTCACACAGAGTCGGACACGACTGAAGTGACGCAGCAGCAGCAGCAGAGGCTGGAGAGGTTAAATAGCTTGTCTTAATCACATGACTAGGAAAAGGCAGAATAGGGAGTGGAACCTGGATTTGATGAACCTCAGGTCATTTGTGGGGTTCATCAGGGGAAGACATAGGAAGAGATGGTTGTATGGTATCACTGACTCAATGGACATGAGTTTAAGCTAGCTCCGGGAGATGGTGAAGGACAGGGAAGCCTGGTTATTTCAGTCCACGGAGTTGCAAAGAGTTGGACACGACTGAGCAACTGAACAACAACAGGTCATTTGTGAAGGAGGGAGATAATATTTAGCACTTATTCTAGGCAAGAAACTCCATTAAATGCATTATAAAATTGTCCAAAAATTTAATTACCACCATGAAGTAAGAACCATTATGACCTCCATTTTACAGTTCTATGTATTTCCATAGGGCTTCCCTGGTGGTTCAGTGGTAAGAATTCCACATGCCAATGCAGGATACTCCAGTTTGATTCCTGGATCAGGAAGAACCCCTGAAGAAGGAAATGGCCACCCACTCCAGTATTTTTGCCTAAGGAGTCCCATGGACAGAGGAGCCTGGCGGTCTCTAGTCCATGGGGTTGCAAGAGTCAGATATGGCTTAGTGACTAAACAACAACAACAGTTTCCATAACTAAATGTAGAGTTACATATATTGCACCCAGTGTTACATATACTGGAAGCAAGCAGAAGCACAGGAAGATAATCTGGGTTTTCTTATCCCTAGTTGAATGTTCTTTCCTCTATGCCATCTTTTATTTACTAGGAGAATTATCTTAAGACATGGAGAGCAATCCCCTTTCTTGTGCACTTTGTGATCAAGTTGAGCTTGAGCAGTAGTGAGAATTCTGGAATTCAAATTTGGAGAATGAGGACAGACACAGTTAACTGATGTTTTTGATGCTACACAAAGAACTTGAAGTGGTCTAAAATTTTCCTTGATTGGACTCAAATTGACACCATTCCCTATTTCCGTTTAAAATAATTACAAGCAGAGAATAATAAATTCAATAGTCTTGTAACCAAAATCATCTTAAATATTCAGAAGTCAAACACATTCATCTTTTTGCCCACAATCTCAAGACAAAATTCTGTGGTGGATTAGTAAAATGAAAGACCACAAAATTAAATAAATCTTAATTTTTCTTGGCATATAATAGACTATAAGGCAACATTACACTTCATATAAAGATATGCCACTGCTTAGCGAAATGGAGATAAATATGAAACTGAAAAATCTAGTAGGAAATATTGCAATTTAATAAACAATGATGGATGTGCATAGAATACCATTGTTATAATATTTAAACACTTTTGGTATCTGGTGGTAATTACTAACAAACTGCTCTCTTGTTTAAAGAGACCTTCCAAAATTTAGGGTAATATTAATCTTATTCAATACTCAAGACTCTTATAGAATTCTCAGAAATTGAAAGTTTTAATTATATTTAAATATGACATGGAATCAGTCCCTAAACCATATTTGTAAAAAACAAAAGTTAGACCTAGAGTAAAAATTGATAATGAAACTGTACAATTTAATTACACTGAGTCTATGTATTAAAATGTCCATTAACACCCTTTTAACTTCAGAAAGATTTGTACTATGTTCAGTGAATGATTTAAGGTCAAGTCAAAGATCTTATCCTTTATTTTGAGTTATCAAATTCTAGTTCTATTTTTAAAATGTATAATGTATTGGTCTAATACATTTAATGTCATTGAGATAATCATATTCATATACTTCAGTTTCATCAAACATGAAAGGAATATATAGCTATTGTACAAATTAAAAAATATAAAAATTATGTGAAGGAAATAAAATCAAGCATTATCCTACTACTCAGAGATAACCTGTTAATATTTTTAGTGTATATTCTTTTCAGGTTTTCTATGCTTCTTATATACTAATTTAAAAGAGAGTGATACAGAATACTTGGGGCTGGTGCACTGGGATGACCCAGAGGGATGATATGGGGAGGGAGCTGGAAGGGGGGTTCAAGATGGGGAACACATGTACACCTGGGGCAGATTCATGTCAATGTATGGCAAAACCAATACAATAATGTAAAGTAATTAGCCTCCAATTAAAATAAATAAATTTTTAAAAATAAAATAAATTAAAAAAAATAAAAGAGAGCTCTTTCTCCACACATAATTTTGCATCTTGTTTTTGTATTTTTCTTAATATGATATTGAATTTGCTTCTTCTTATCTTATTCACACTTTGGCCCACTCTCCAGCTTTCCACCTTTCCAATGAAAGTGATGTCTAAATGGACACATTTCTGTCTTCATCTTTCCTAACAACTCAAATGCCATTGTCCTATATGGCAGTCACTAGCCACATTTGGCTATTAAATTAAAAGAAATTCAGTTCCTCAGTCATAGTAGCCATCTTTCAAGTGTTCAATAGCCAACTGTGGCTAGTGGCAACTGTGTCCTACAGCACAGGTCTAGAATATTCTCATTACTATAGAAGCTTCACTTGGACACTGCTGTCTCAAGCTGTGGTACATATACACAATGGAGTATTACTCAGCAATTAAAAAGAATACATTTGAATCCGTTCTAATGAGGTGTCTCAACAGCTTTTGACAAAATTATTCAGTCCTTCCTTTTCAAGAAAGTTTACACACCAGCTGCTATGAAAATCTTCTCTCATCTTACTTTAATATTGTCTATTCTTGGTCTTCTTTACTGGATCCTCTTATTTTCTTTTTTTTCAAAAAAATTTTATTTTATATTGGAGTGTAGCCAATTAAAAATGCTGTGATAGTTTCAGGTGCACAGCAGAAAAACTCATTCATATATATTGATCCTCTTATTTTCATTATAAAATTGTTAGCATATCTTAGAGCTTAATTTATAGACCTCTATTCCTTTCACTCTGTACCCTTACCTTAGGTGATCAGATCAAGCCATGGATTTAAATGACATTCCTAAACTAGCAAATTTGGAAAACTTAGCAGTGGCCACAGGACTGGAAAAAGTCAGTCTTCATTCCAATCCCAAAGAAAGGGAATGCCAAAGAATGCTCAAACTACTGCACAATTGCACTCATCTCACACGCTAGTAAAGTCATGCTCAAAATTCTCCAAGTCAGGCTTCAGCAATATGTGAACCATGAACTTCCAGATGTTCAAGCAGGTTTTAGAAAAGGCAGAGTAACCAGAGATCAAATTGCCAACATCTGTTGAATCATGGAGAAAGCAAGAGAGTTCCAGAAAAACATCTATTTCTGCTTCATTGACTATGCCAAAGCCTTTGATTGTGTGGATCACAATAAACTGTGGAAAATTCTGAAAGAGATGGGAATACCAGACCACCTGACCTGCCTCTTGAGAAACCTGTATGCAGGTCAGGAAGCAACGGTTAGAACTGGACATGGAACAACAGACTGGTTCCAAATAGGAAAAGGAGTACGTCAAGGTTGTGTATTGTCACCCTGCTTATTTAACTTCTATGCAGAGTACATCATGAGGAACACTGGGCTAGAAGAAGCACAAGCTGGAATCAAGATTGCTGGGAGAAATATCAATCACCTCAGATATGCAGATGATACCACCCTTATGGCAGAAAGTGAAGAGGAACTCAAAAGCCTCTTGATGAAAGTGAAAGAGGAGAGTGAAAAGGTTGGCTTGAAGCTCAACATTCAGAAAACAAAGATCATGGCATCTGGTCCCATCACTTCATGGGAAATAGATGGGGAAACAGTGGAAACAGTGTCAGATTTTATTTTTTTGGGCTCCAAAATCACTGCAGATGCTGACTGCAGCCATGAAATTAAAAGACGCTTACTCCTTGGAAGGAAAGTTATGACCAACCTGGATAGTATATTAAAAAGCAGAGACATTACTTTGCCAACAAAGGTCCGTCTAGTCAAGGCTATGGTTTTTCCAGTGGTCATGTATGCGTGTGAGAGTTGGACTGTGAAGAAAGCCAAGAGCCGAAGAATTGATGCTTTTGAATTGTGGTGCTGGAGAAGACTCTTGAGAATCCCTTTTACTGCAAGGAGATCCAACCAGTCATTTCTAAAGGAGATCAATCCTGGGTGTTCATTGGAAGGACTGATGCTAAAGTTGAAACTCCAATACTTTGGCCACCTCATGTGATGAGTTGACTCACTGGAAAAGACTGATGCTGGGAGGGATTGGGGGCGGGAGGAGAAGGGGACGACAGAGAATGAGATGGCTGGTTGACATCACCGACTCGATGGACATGAGTTTGAGTGAACTCCGCGAGTTAGTGATGGACAGGGAGGCCTGGCATGCTGTGATTCATGGGGTCGCAAAGAGTCGAACACGACTGAGCGACTGAACTGAACTGAACTGAACTGAAACTGGCTATTCCCAAAATTATATCTCCAGCCATAATCTCTAACTCTGAACTCCAGACATATGTCTATTGTGTACTCAACATTTTTGTTTTCAACTTAATATTTTGAAAATTGTCTTATTTCCAATCCTCCAAAATTTATTCTTACCTCAGTGTTCCCTAGCTCAGTGAGAGGTTTCAAAATCTACCAAGTTAGTCTAAAAATTAAAAGTCACTTTTTTGTAATGTTTCTTCATCTACTCTCAAAGAATCCATCTCCTTTTCTTTATTTAATAATTTAATAAAGAGGACATACTTAAGGCATGCTGAGAGAAAAAGTTTAATAATAAAGGGATGAGAAAAGTACAAAATGATAATACAATAAAGGGAAGTGTTGTGAAGTTATTTCTAAAAAGAGTTAAATATAAACTGCCAAAAGCAGTATTTCATGTTCACAAAACATACATTCTTGATAGAAAATATGCTTCAGATTATATAAAGGAAACACAGGTGAATGTACAAAGAGAAACAGCAGATGAATCAATCTTCAAGGGATAAATCTTTTCTCATAACTTATTTAACAGATCAAGGTAAACAAAAATGCATAACAGTTTGTATGTATCAAAAGTACATATTCTTTTTAAATATTAAATATCAATAGAAAGTAAAATATTATATTTAGAAAACTTTTGTGCTGACAGCAAAAATTATAAAATATCTCAGAATAACATTGGCAAATGATTTAACTCTCTGTAAGTTACTTTGGTATTTAAAAGACAAGATCCTTAATAAATAAAACGATGTGCCACATTATTTGATAGGAGGATTTGACAAATAGGTTATCAATTTCATCTCTAAGTGCTAATTTAGTGGTTTAGTGGTATAGCTAAGAGAACTTTGAAAATAACAATGAAAGGAATTTACACTGCCAGATTTGAAAATATTTGTGTATTGTAAGGCTAAAATAAATAAATGTATGACTGATAAAAGAATAAACAAAAACTGCTTATCTACATAATCTATGTCTTTATCTATGTGTATGAACTTTATATATCACAAAGGTGGCACTTCAAATCAGAAAATACTGATGGGGCAATTGGCTGCCAAGTCATTCTTAATCACAGAGGTAAAGTTTTAAAAATCTTACAGGATAAGACTAAGAGAATCAATTGCAGTTAAAAACATTTTTCTGTATCTAATAAATCTCATGAATAATTAATCAAAACTCAAAGGCTGCAAAACCTGGAAAATACTTGCAACATATGACAGAATAAGGGTAGATACCATTATTATGTAGAGTTTTAACAAATAAATGAGACAATTGCAAATATCCCAGTAGAAAAATGTTTGAAGGGCAAGAATATGAAATTTACAAAAGAAGGAATAGGAAAGGTAAACCTATAAAAATAAATTCCATATAATTAAATAGTAATCAAATAAATGTGAACTAAAAATACTGTAATGATATTGCTTCTATAGCTTCTCTATCAAATTAAAACAAATTTCTTTATGGTTAACTATCCAGTATTGGCAAGGAATTGAAAATTTTCATACTTTGCTGGTGAGATTGTAACTTACCATGACCTTTAAGTAAGGGAAGTAATTAATATGTATGAAAAGTCTTAAAGATATTTGTCAAATATGAAAACTGACTCAAATTCCACTTTTATGAAATTATATTAAATAATTAGAAATAGGCATAAATTCAATGAAATACAGGATAATGCTTTCATTTTTCTGTATAGTATTATTTCATAGGAAGCATGAATTTATATATATATGTACATGTATGTATATATTTGTATAAACAGGAGAAGATTTGCTTGAACAAAGCAAGATCTATTAAATGTTGGCTATTGTCATCAAATAAGGTATCTACATTATACTTGTCCCACTCTTTGTCCAAAAGTATGGTGACCCAGTCCTTCCTTCAGGCATACCAAAGCTCTTCTCTTTTATGCTTCCACCCACAGACTTTACTTAATGGACTCTGCCTCTCTGGATACATCTACCATAGGCTTCCTGACAAGCTGTATCCTAGCAACTGCCGTTCTTCCATGAAACAAGACAGAGAGAAGAGGGAGAGTTAACTAGAATGGACCCAGCCTTGTCCCGTAATGCAATTTCCTTGAAGCTGAGAGAAGCCTGTTTTGGTCTCTAAATGGTCTGATCCTTGAGGCTAAGAGCCAGGGTACACATATGTGTATATGTGCATGCTCAGTCATGTTCAACTCTTTGTGAGTCCATGGACTGTAGCCCACCAGGATCCTCGGTCCATGGAATTTTCTAGGCAAGAATACTGGAGTGGGTTGCCATTTCCTTCTCCAGGATCAAACCTGGGTATCCTGCATTGCAGATGGATTCTTTAAGACTAGCACCACCTGGGAAGCCCTAGGTGTCTTATTTCTATACGGTGTTTCCATAAAACATTTCCTGCCCTTTCACAGGTTAGCATGTGTAATCTAATTTACTGCTAAGTCAGCATTTGACTTCTCAAGCAAAGTTTGAGTAATAGTTCAATTCAGTCACTCAGTCGTGTCTGACTCTTTGTGACCCCATGAACTTCAGCATGCCAGGCCTCCCTGTCCATCACCAACTCCCAGAGCCTACCCAAACTCATGTCCATTGAATCGGTGATGCCATCCAACCATCTCATCCTCTATCATCCCCTTCTCCTCCTGACCTCAATCTTTCCCAGCATCAGGGTTTTTTCAAATGAGTCAGCATCTCGCATCAGGTTGCCAAAGTACTGGAGTTTCAGCTTCAACATCAGTCCCTCCAATGGACACTCAGAACTGATCTGCTTTAGGATGGACTTGTTGGATCTCCTTGCAGTCCAAGGGACTCTCAAGAGTCTTCTCCAACACCACCATTCAAAAGCATCAATTCTTCAGCGCTCAGCTTTCTTTATAGTCCAACTCTCACATCCATTCATGACTACTGGAAAAACCATAGCCTTGACTAAACGGAGTAATAGATTATTAGTTAAAGATTTTGTTTTAGTTATTATCTTTTCAGGTGTCTGTATAAGTATTTTCATGGGCAACTGAAAGAGGCTGCATCAGAATTTGCTAGCCAAAATCATGATCAACTGTTAATCTTTTTCTCCTGACTGTGAAAACAGTGTTTCAATATTATGGAAGTAGATATCATGATGATATACTTGTTAAGCATCATAAATATCTTGGATAAAATGGAGTATAATTTTTAAACAGCTTCATTGAGATATAATTCACATCCCATGCAATCCACCCATTTAAATTCTACAATTAAATGTTTTATAATACAGTCACAGAACATGCAACCATCACCATTCCAGAACATTTTCCAGAACATTTTCATCATTACAAGAAAGAAACCCTTTACCCATTAATCACTCCCTGTTTATCCTCAACCCCCATCCATGTTCTGGGAAGCCATTAATCTTTCTGTCTCTACAGATTTATCTCTTCTGGACATTTCATATGAATTGAATTATACACTATAACTTCTTTTGTATCTGACTTCTTTCACTTAGCACAATATTTTCAAGGTTCATCCTTATAGAAGCATGAATCATTATTTCATTCCTTTTTACTGCTGAATAACATTCCATTGTATGGATATAAAATATTTAGCAGTTGGTGCACATTTGGAGAAGGAAATGGCAACCCACTCCAGTGTTCTTGCCTGGAGAATCCCAGGGACGGGGCAGCCTGGTGGGCTGCCGTCTATGGGGTCACACAGAGTCGGACACAACTGAAATGACTTAGCAGCAGCAGCAGCACATTTAGGTAGTTTCTACTTTTTGTCTATTATGAATAACACTGCTATGAAAATGTATGCATTTTTAAGACATGTTTTCATTTATCTTGGGCATATACCTATGAGTGTAATTGATGGGGTATATGGTAACTTTGTGTTTAGCTTTTTGAGGAAGTGCCAAACTGTTTGTCACAGCGATTTCACCAATTTACCTCCCCATTGAGGTGCAGGTACAATCCCTTAGTCCGGAAGATCCCCTGGAAAGGGCATGGCAACCTACTCCAGTATTCTTGCCTAGAGAATCTCATGGATAGAGGATATTGGGCTACAGTCCTTGGGGTCGCAAAAAGTCAGACACGACTTAGCGACTAAGCACACATAAGCACACGGCAATGTAGGAAGGTTGTTGTCGTGTTTTGATTACAACCATGGTAGTAGATGTACAGTGGTGTCTCACTGTGGTTTTGATTTGCATTTCCTTGATGACTAATGATGTCAAACACCATTTCATGTGTTTCTTGGCCTTTCATATATCTTCTCTGGAGAAATGATTTTTCATGTCAATAGATTTAATTTTTAAACAATATGCTATTTATTGTCTGTTGCCATGGATGAGAATGCATATGGAAAGTATTTGAAAAATAAAATGCCTAGTGCATTACACCTTCCTGTTTTTATGCATTATTAAATTCTTTGTGTACTGACCAAACCTTATCATAGATACCATGTGAGATCTTTAGAAAATGTCCTATTTTTCACCTTACATTCCTGATTACATGTTTGTCATTAAAATCTCTTCACTTATACTATCCAACTAAAAGCAAGATCAGATTCCCTAATTTTAGAATTTTGAATAGAAAGTACATTAGATATTACTGTGAATTTAAATTACAACATCCCTCATAATCAGAGAGATGCAAATCAAAACCACAATGAGATACCATTTCACACCTGTCAGAATGGCTGCTATCCAAAAGTCTACATGCAATAAATGCTGGAGAGGATGTGGAGAGAAAGGAACCCTCTTGCACTGTTGGTGGGAATGCAAACTAGTACAGCCACTCTGGAGAACAGTATGGAGATTCCTCAAAAAACTGGAAATAGAACTGCCATATGATCCAGCAATCGCACTCCTGGGCATACACACCGAGGAAACCAGAATTGAAAGAGACACATGTACTCCAATGTTCACTGCAGCACTGTTTATAATAGCCAGGACATGGAAGCAACCTAGATGTCCATCTGCAGACGAATGGATAAGAAAGCTTTGGTACATATACACAATGGAGTATTATTCAGCCATTAAAAAGAATACATTTGAATCAGTTCTAATGAGGTGGATGAAACTGGAGCCTATTATACAGAGTGAAGTAAGCCAGAAAGAAAAACACCAATACAGCATACTAACGCATATATATGGAATTTAGAAAGATGCAAATGATAACCCTGTATACGAGACAGCAAAAGAGACACAGATGTATAGAACAGTCTTTGGGACTCTGTGGGAGAGGGTGAGGGTGGGATGATTTGGGAGAATGGCATTGTAACACGTATGTTGTCATATGTGAAACGAATCACTAGTTCAGGGTCGATGCATGTTATAGGATGCTCGGGGCTGGCATGCGGGGATGACCCAGAGGGAGGATAAAGGGAGGAGGGAGGTGGGAGGGGGGTTCAGGAGGGGGAACTTATGTAAACCCGGGGCGAATTCATGTCAATGTATGGCAAAACCAACCAATATAATATTGTAAAATAATTTGCCTCCAATAAAAAATTAATTAATTACAAAAAAATTAAAAAGTAAAAAAAAATAAAAAAAATAAATTACAAAGAAATTTTTAAAATGTTTGATTTATTAGATCAAATTCATTTTAACCCAGGAGGAAACTGGATCTATATGTAGCAGGATACTTTTTTCTTTGTTTTTAATGATCCACCATCTTAAAGAAGATAGAGGAATTACTTGAGACAGACTGACAATTCAATCTTAAATCTACTCAGTGTCTATTAGGAAAACACTTCTACAGCTTTCTTACTGTCTCCCACTTGTTCCTTCCTCATTCTGCTGCTGTTAAGGCTAGAACTCATCTTGATTGGGTCATGTGCTCTTACTACCCGCAAGTGGCTTCTAATTGACCTACAGCTGGACTCATTAGTAACAAGGAACTTAGTCACCTTTAGAAGCAACTCATTTTGTATTTGGACAGATGGCTCAGCAGTAAAGAATTCTCCTGCAATGCAGGAAATGCAGGTTCCACCCCTGGGTCAGGAAGACCTGGAGGAGTGGCAACACACTCCAGTATTCTTGCCTAGAGAATCCCATGGACAGAGGAGCCTGGTGGGCTACAGTCAGGAATAAGCACTCACTCAACCTGAAAGAGGATTATTTCTCTACTTCTCCATTCCTTCTGATTTAGCAAAAGAAAGTGAGGACAGGTTGCTTGAGAGGGCACTTCATTTTGATTGCAATTGCCTACAACAAAGCCTCCAGCGGAAATGAAATTCTTCCTGCCCTTCCTTATGCTCTTGGTTCCATGGCCCATACTCTGTGCTGTGCTGTGTTCAGCCGCTTCAGTAACGTCTGACTCTTGGTGACCCTATGGACAGTAGCCCACCAGGCTTCTCAGTCCATGGGATTCTCCAGGCAAGAATACTGGAGTAGGTTGCCATGCCCTCCTCCAGGGGATCTTCCTAACCCAGGGATTGAAACTGCAGCTCCTGAACTCCTGCATTGCAGGCAGATTCTTTACCACTGAGCCACAGAGGAAGCCCCAGCTCATACTCTATCCATATTCAATTTCTGGTTCTTCTCAGATCCATCCATTTGCTTCCTCAGTCCACTCACTATCCCTGGATAATAAGTCATCAGCCAGTAATAAAAATGCTTACTTAGAGAAGAGAGACGTTGTTCCCATCATTACTTTTCCAAGCACCTTTCTAATACTTTCTAATATTTTTCTCTGTTATCCATTCTCTGCAATATAAACTTTTTCTCATTAATCAAATTAATTGTACATGCTTCCCTAGAAATTTCTCTGCTGACTGCTGGTCTCAAATGTGTGTGTGTGTGTGTGTGTGTGTGTGTGCGTGCATGCTCAGTCTTGTCTGACTCTTTGCAACCCCATGAACTGTAGCCCACCAGGCTCCTCTATCCATGGAATTTTCTAGGCAAGAACACTGGAGTGGGTTGCCATTTCCTTCTCCAGAGGATCTTCCCTATCCAGGGATTGAACCCGTGTCTCTTGGGTCTCTGCAATGGCAGGAGGATTCTTTACCACTAGCACCACCTGGGAAGAAATCTCTTTGCTGAATACTGGTTTCAAATAAGAAATTTAAAATAGATTTTTTTACGGTAAATATTAAAGGAGGTGGAGAGAAGTATCTGAAATCACTTTCTGAGTTCTTTGTCTCATTTTATGTGGTTGGTGAGCAGAGAGTAGAAAATTCAATGGTTCATTATTCAAACTTGTGTGGGTATGGATGTGGGTGTAACTGTCGATGCTTTTCTCAATTTGCATTAAGTGTAGAGCACATGCACAAACATTTATTAACTTGGAGATTAATCTTTCTTTAGTAATAAAAATGTTTTAATCACAGCCTGGAGGATGGGGAACCTAGGGTCACAAAAATTATTTAAAACAAAAACTTAATTCATATAGAAGTTTGCTGCAGATAGAAGCTTCCCCTGCTGCTGCTGCTGCTGCTAAGTCACTTCAGTCGTGTCCGACTCTGTGTGACCCCATAGACGGAAGCCCACCAGGCTCCCCTGTCCCTGGGATTCTCCAGGCAAGAACACTGGAGTGGGTTGCCATTTCCTTCTCCAATGTGTGAAAGTGAAAAGGGAAAGTGAAGTCTCTCAGTCGTGTCCGACCCTTAGCGACCCCACGGACTGCAGCCCACCAGGCTCCTCCATCCATGGGATTTTCTAGGCAAGAGTACTGGAGTGGCTTGCCATTGCCTTCTCCGAGAAGCTTCCCCCAGTGTGCTGTTATTCTAAGCCTTCCTTTCTGTTCCATACCATTACCTGAAGGTGGCACCGTTTCCACAAACTAATTTCTCAGGACTCAAAGGTAGGCATTCATCTCGCCAATAATACTGAGAAGGTCAAACCATTACAGAAAACCACTTTGTATCACCGAAATATATTAAGCAAAAAAATTCAGATAACATGCTCATCTCAAAGATGACAACAAAAAGAGAAAATGAGAGAAAAATCTCATCATATAACTGCATAAACAAACCTTTGTGCTGTGCTTAGTTGCTCATTCATGTCCAACTCTTTGCAATCCCATGGACTCCTGCAATCCCACCAGGCTCCTCTACCCATGGGAATTCTCTAGGCAAGAATAATGTAGTGGGTTACTGTGCCCTCCTCCAGGGGATCTTCCCAACCCAGGAATCGAACCCATCTGAACCACTGGGGAAGCCCACTCAAACCTTTAACAAATATCAAAAGAACAGAAAAATGAAGATGATTATGTTTTAAAGACTAACTTTTCTGCTTTATCAAAAAATAAACAAAAATGCTTCAAAACTTCTACAAGCTAATAAGACCCATGAACCAAAAGTAACTGCCAGGGCACAAAGCATGCTGTTTCAAAGAACAGCATCTAAAAGGGAGTTTTAAGAAGAAATTATCCTGTAATTACTCTTGCAGTCCCCTGCTTTAAATGACCGTTTTCAGTGGTTCCACATATCCTGAAACAGTTCTTGGCAAACAGTAATTTCGTCTTCAAAATGCCAAGTAGCTCAATTTGTTCCTGGCTTTGCTGAAATTATGTATTGCATCATCAGTGAAAAAAATAAAAGCCAATCCAAACTTTATCTACTCTTGGAGCTAGCCCTGGATATAACATGTGTTTTGTCTACTCTGGCCCACACAGGAACAAAATGTCAGAGGCCAGTTTTTAGGATGGAGAATAGATATTATAATGTGCAGCACAGACGCAAACTTGAAAGGCCACCAAAATTGTTACTCAGAATGTCAAATGTTTGAGACCAACTTGGTCATAACAACACAAAATGGAATAAGAATCTTCTGTGACATAATTAATATACCTTAGTCACCAATGATTCCTGTGAGAACATGCAGTTTTATATCCACTGTGATGGTGCAGAATTCCAAACACTGGCAGAAAATGGACTTCTGACTTCATGGGCCCATTCTGGTTTTGAACTGAAGACTGAACTAAATGTAAACTTGTCTTTTTAATGGGAAAAAAAACAACCTCTATATTTTTCCATTCCATTCCCTTTACTTATGATTATGTATTTAGACCAAAGTTGGCAAACTGTAGCCTGGGCAAAATCTGGCCTGCCACTTGTTTGTGTAAAGTTTTATTAGAACACAACTGAGCCATTTATTTCTGTATTCTCTATGTCTCTATATTTGCACCACAACCACATGGTTTAGTAATTACAACAGAGATTGCTTGGCCTGCAAAACTGAAAATAATTTCTTCTAGATTAAAATTTCACCAATCCCATACCAGATTGTGATATTCATGCCCCACCCCTCAAGAAGGTAAGTTGCATGGCAGCATGAACTTTGCATATATCTTATTCACTCTTGTATTCCTTTCCCTTAGCACAGTATCTGGTATATAACTGATGCTCAATAAATACTGGTTGAATAAATGAGGGAATAAATATTACCCTGAGCATATTCCGGTGTGCATTCTTTTTCTCCATGCCAAGATACAAGAAAAACCGTCATATTGCACTGCCCCTACATCTTCAGACAGCTGCGTCATGAAGCCTGAATGAGAAGATTGGAAGGAAATCAAGGCTGGAGCAGTAACTGAAGCAATGGCTTAACATCTTAGTCACATTGTTGGCATAGATAGTCCACTCATGTACATCTTTCTTAGATTGTGTGGCTCTGGTAATGATGGTCACCATTTGTGAAGTACTTGGTATGTATCAGAGACTTTGTATGCATTGTATTATATAATATTTATAGCCCTGTAACATATGCGCTATTATTATCATTCCCATTTTACAAATGAGCAATGAAGACACAAAGCTTAAATAACTTGCTAAAGGGAGCAGAGATGTGGAAGCAGAATGGGAATCCAGGTAAGGTGATTCCAGAGCCTGGTATAGAAGAAGCAGAATTCCTTGTTCAATAGAAGTGTGTTTTGTTTTGTTATGATGGTGAGAATAGTTGCAGGAATTCTCTGATTTGGTCACAGCTTTATAAAATGCTGTTCTGACCATAAATACCAACTTTCCCCCTTCCATCTTTGTGACAAAAAACAAAGGAATATCTTTGTACTAACTTCTCTAAGGGGTAAATGCTGATGGAAGAGAAGATTTTGAAGAGGTGAAAATTAATAATGACAAATGCAAAGACAGTGACAAATGTTTTGAAGAACTGGGGCATCAGATTTGGTCATCTCTGCTAGAGCAGTTTCAGTGGAAGGGTGAACCTTAATACCTAATAGTGGAAGGTTAAAAGGAAACAAAGGTACCAAAACCAGACAAAGACATCACAAGAGGGAATAAAAAACTCTAAACCAATACCCCTTATTAATATAGACATAAAAATCTTTAAAAATTCTAGAAGAGCAAATTCCACAATAGGCAAAAAAGGGTGTACGTACCACAACCAAGTAGGGATTATCCCAGTAATGCAATAGTTGATTCAGCATACATAAATCAATCAATGCAATCCACCATGTTAATGCATTAAGAACAATATTCTCAATAGATGCAGAAAAAACATTTAACAAAGTCCAGCATCTTTTACCAGGAGACGGCAATGGCACCCCACTCCAGTACTCTTGCCTGGAAAATCCCACGGATGGAGGAGCCTGGTAGGCTGCAGTCCATGGGGTCGCTAAGAGTCGGACACGACTGAGAGACTTCACTTTCACTTTTCCCTTTCATGCATTGAAGAAGGAAATGGCAACCCACTTCAGTGTTCTTTCCTGGAGAATCCCAGGGACGGGGGAGCCTGGTGGGCTACCGTCTATGGGGTCACACAGAGTCGGACACGACTGAAGTGACTTAGCAGCAGCAGCAGAATCTTTTACCATATAAACACTTAACAAACTAGGAATAAAGGGGAGGTTCTTCAATCTGACAAAAAGTTTCTATGAAAAGTTTAGAGCTAACATCTCAATGATGAAAAATCAAAAGCTTAAGATCAAGTACAAAACAAGGATGCCCAGTCTTCCCACTTTTATTTCACATTATACTGCAAGTTCTAGACAGGACATTAGGAAAGAAAAAGAAAAGGCATTCAAAATGGAAAGAAGTGAAATTATATTCATAGATGACATGACCTTATACTCCAAAAATGATAAGAAATAGCCCCCAAACTATTAAAACTAACAAAAAAATTCAGAAAATTTTTAGACTATAAGAACAATATACACAAAAGATTGTACAACTATATACAATTGCACTGTTTTTATACAATTATATTGTATTCCATTGCAATTCCTATACAATGAACAATCTGAAAATCAAATTAAGAAAATAATTTCATTTAAAATCAAAAAGTGTTAAATACTTAGGGATAAATTTAACCAAAGAGGTGTAAGACTTACACAATAAAAAGCTATGAGAACATTATTTAAATACATCAAAGATGTATGTAAATATAAAGAGAGTCCATGTTCAAAGATGGGAAGACTAATATTGTTAAGATGACAATACTCTCAAAATTTATCTACAGATTCACAGCAAGTCCTGTTGAAATCTCAGGTGCCCCTTTCTGTAGAAACAGATAAGCTGATACTAAAACCACGTGGAAAAAGGAATAGCCAAAACAACTGGGAAAATTAACCAGGTTTGATGGCTCACACTTTCCATTATCAAAATTTAAGCTCTTGTAGTCAAGATTGTTTGGTACAGGCATAAGGATACCCCTCTCTCTCTCTCTCTCCCTCTTTCTCTCTCTCTCTTTCTTCATATATATGTACACTATTGAGTTCTCAGGATAGATACCCGTAGTGGAATGGTTGGGTCATATGATAGTTTTATTCCAAGTTTTTAAAGAAATCTCCATACTGTTCTCCATAGTGGCTGTATCAATTTGTATTCCCACCTACAGTGCAAAAGGGTTCCCTTTTCTTCATACCCTCTCCAGCATTTATGTTTGTAGATTTTTTGATGATGGCCATTCTCACCAGTGTTGAATACTTATATATGGGATAAAAATGAAAGTATAGAGATGAACATACATATTTATAGTCAATTGATTTTCAACAAGGATGCCAAGACAGTTCAATGAGGATTCATCAAATGATGCTGTGACAACTGGATATCCACATACAAAAGGATGACTTTGAAACACAATATACAAAATTTGATTCAAATTATATCAAAGATCTAAATATGAGTTTAAACTATAAAACTCTTAAAAGAAAACATAGGCATAAATCTTCATGAATTTGGATTTGGCAATTTATTTTTTTAGATATAATACTGAAACACAAACAACTAAAGAAAAAACTAGATAAATTGGAATTCATTAAAATTTTGTGCTTCAAAAGATACTATTTTAAAAAGAGAAAGACAATCCATAGAATGGGGGAAAATATTTGTAAATCATATAGCTGATCAGGATCTCAGAGTATATGAAGAACTCTCACAACTCAATAATGAAAATGCAAATAATATAATTTTAAAATGAGCATAAGATTTAAATAGATATTTCTCCAAAGCAGATATACAAATATCTAATAAGCAACAAAAAAAAAGGTGCTCAATTCATTAACGATCAAGGAAATGCAAATCAAAACTATACTGGGATACACTTGACACCTACCAAGTATGTCTTTCAAAATGACAGGTAATAAAAAACATTGACAAGGATGTGTAGAAACTAGAACTTTCATACATAACTGGTGCAGATGTAAAAATATGCAGATTCTTTGGAAAACAGTTTGGCTGTTCCTTAAATTTTAAACACAGTTACTATATGACACAGCAATTCCACTGCTAGTTATATACCCAAAAGAACTGGAAACCTATGTCCACAAAGAAACATGTATACAAATACTCATAGCAGCATTATTCAAAATAGTCAAAATGTAGAAACATTATAAATGTATAAACAAAATATGATATATCCATAAAATAGGATATTATTCAACCATAAAATCACATACTGATTTGTGCTACAGCATGGATGAACTTTGAAAACATGCTAAATGAAACAAACTGAATACAGAAGGTCACATATTGTGTGATGATATTTATGTAAAATGTCCAGAATAGGGAATTAGTAATTGGCAGGCTTGGGAGGGGAGACTGGGAAATGACTGTTAACGGATATAGGGTTTCTTTCTGGGGTAATGGAAATATTCTGGGTTTGGACAGTGGTGATAGTTACAAATATACTGAAAACCATTTAAATGTTGAGTCTTATTTGTATGTGAACTATACCCCAATTTTGATCATTCTGAGGCTAAAATATAGTATAGAACCAGAAAAATTCCCAGATAGGAGATCAAGGTCAACTAAAAAGTTACAAAGTGAGGAAGCTTAGGTATGTTTCAAAGTATGTTTGAAGTTGTTAAGGAACTAGTGGAGAAACAGACCGAAAATGTTGGATGGAGACAGGGAACACACTTCTAAATGCTTATCTTTAACTATAGCAGAGAATACTGGGAATGCATTTGGTTTCCTTTCCATATGACATTAGTAGCTTCTAAGTCCAAACACAGAAAACAGCAAAATGATCCAATTAATCTTTCCAAGTGCAATATTTATGATACATGTGCATGACAGTTTTTTTAAAATAACAAGTGCACATGAAATTTAATGGTTGCTATTTTTAATATATATAAAATTGATAGCATTCAAATAAGTGAAAATGAGAAGAATGTGTTGGACTGGATTTCTTAATTTTCCAATGTTGAAAAGGAAGGAAAAAGCCCTTGTAAATATTGTTTGTTGATGCCACATATTACAGAGGTAAAACACTGTTATGTTTTCAGAATAGTATTTTTTCTCATGCCACTTCTCCTCAAAGTATAAATCAAACATAATTTGCTTACACTGTAAAGTTTTTTCCCCTAAGAATATGATATTTTATTGATTGTCTTGAAGTTCAATGAGGGTGAAGATAAGATCTTCTACAACAGAAAAGTGAATCCAGAGCTAGAAGCAGACGTTACAAAATGACAGAGGAAAGCACAGATGTAGCCTAAAACAATGCATTCTGGCCCATTTTTGTACAGTTCCAAAAGTGTCTTTTCACATTAGTGCCTTGCCAAGAACCAGATCCCAGAAATCTTCCCAAGTTATGTAGGAGAGGAAAGATAATTTCTTCTTTCAGGTTCTCCTTCTAGGAGGCTGAGATATCCTTGTAATAAAAAGACAGATTAATGGGAGAAAAACGAACAGAAGTTTAGTAGCATGTATACCTCCTTTATACATGGGAGAGATTCAGGAAACTGAGTAACTCCCAGAAATGGTCCAAACCACCATCTTAAAAACCATTTCCAGCTAAAAACAAAAGATGTTGGTGGAACAGGGATGCTAGTTCAGTTCAGTTCAGTTGCTCTGTCGTGTCCAACTCATTGTGACGCCATGGATTGCAGCATGCCAGGCTTCCCTGTCCATCACCAACTCCCAGAGCTTGCTCAAACTCATGTCCATCAAGTTGGTGATGCCATCCAACCATCTCATCCTCTGTTGTCCCCTTCTCCTCCAGCCTTCAATCTTTCCCAGCATCAGGTTCTTTTCCAATGAGTCACTTCTTCGCATCAGGAGGCCAAAGTATTGGAGCTTGAGCATCAGTCCTTCCAATGAATATTCAGGACTGATTTCCTTTAGGATTGACTGGTTTGATCTCCTTGCAGTTCAAAGGACTCTCAGGCATCTTCTCCAATACCACAGTTCAAAAGCATCAACTCTTTGGTGCTCAGCTTTCTTTAAAAAGCTTTTCTTTTTTAGGGATGCTAGTTACAGGAGGTTATCAGGCAAATCACAATAAACAAGGGCATGGTTGTTATGCAGATTTAAGTCCCTGCCTTCTCCATTGATAGCAGTTTCTAGAGATTTGGTCATACTCCTCTTTCTGGTATAGCCAGGAAGATACAAATGGAAATTTCCCTCATTACTATTACTATCGTTTAGAAGAGGGTAACTTTTGCTATACTTTCATAGCTTCTCCTATATCTGCTGTTTTTAAAATAATCAGACTAAAATAATCCTTATGCCACAAAGCCATATTTTCGGGTAGCAAATTCTCCTCCCCTTCAAATGAATGAGTCCTGACTGTGACAAACACTTCGAGAAGAACCAGTGATTTCGAACTATTCAAAGCGCAAAAGCTAACCAACACATGTTCTTCATATGTTGAATATTTAACTAAATAAGTTTCCCTTCATGTTCTTTTAAGGCTTCAGGTAATAAGTAGAAATATAAATAGACCCACTATCTTGTCTTAGATCAATATGTGCTACTATTAACAGGGCATTATTAATGATAAGATAAACCATCATTGACACTGTAGGTAGATTTAACTCTCTTCCCTACTCCCTCACCAATTATAATCAATTTAAAAAATTTCTATGGTATACCAAGAGAAAGAGGGAGAGGTGTGGGGAGTAAGAGGGAGAGAGGTGGATTTTCCTTGTCACTGGAGATCAGGAGATCATTTTAAATGGTGAACAGTCTTGTTCTCTCACCCTATAACAGAGCTGTGTGACAGAGTAAAGCAATCTGTATGTGGGTGTGCTGCTATTATGCCTGTCCCCAAATAAGCCCAAATAGATTTGAAACCATAGAATTCCAAATTCTTGAGACGCTCCGAATACTTGACTGAATTAACTTTTAAAAACTTCTGACTAAGAAATGAGTTTTACAAAACAGATTTCTATCTAGTTTAAAAGACTCTCTGCTGTTTAATTCTACTCATTGCAGACTAATCGACTTCGGCACTTCACTAATTAAAGTCATTTGGAGCTAAAGCACATTTTCAGATATTTCAACAGGTTGAAAATTCAAGGTATCTATACTTTGCTGTCTTCCTCTATCTTCTGAAATGTAACTCTTCCTGATTATATTCTTGAATAGTTTATTTACTTCACTGGTACTTTACTGACTCATTTGCCATTAACAATTATGGCATTTAGCTAGTGCTCTGAGTAGAAGTTGGAATGAGAGGCCAGTTGGCTTTGAAAGTTTCAGAATTCTTTATTCAATGACTTTTATTTATCGACTGGTATCATTCTTCTTCTTCCTGTTCTTGTATCTGTCTATCTATCTACAATTTGTCTGGGCTTCTCAGGTGGTTCAGTGGTAAAGAATACACCTGCCAGTGCAGGAGACACAAAAGATGCAAGTTCAATCCCTGAGTTGGGAAGATCCCCTGAAAGAGGAAATGACAACCCACTCCAATATTCTTCCCTAGGAAATCAGTGAAGCCCTGAAGACTACAGTCCATGGGGTCAAAAAGAGTCAGACACAACTGAGCTACTGAGCACACACACACACCATCTATCTATCATCATTACTATTAATATCTATCATCCAGATATCCAGTTTTCCATATATGTGTATATATATATAATATGCATTGTCACCCTGTTTATTTAACCTATATGGAGAGTACATCATGTGAAATGCCAGGCTGGATGAAGAAAAAGTTGGAATCAAGATTTCTGGGAGAGATATCTGTAACCTCAGATATGCAGATGATACGTGCCTTACAGCAGAAAGTGAAGAGGAACTGAAGAGACTATTGATGAAAGTGAAAGAGGAGAATAAAAAAGTTGGCTTAAAATTCAACATTCAGAAAACTAAGATCACGGCATCCAGTCCCATCACTATATGGCAAATAGATGGGTAAACAGTGGAAACAGTGACAGACTTTATTTGTGGGGGCTCCAAAATCACTGCAGATGGTGAGTGCAGCCATGAAATTGAAACAAGCTTGCTCCTTGGAAGGAAAGCTCTGACCAGCCTAGTTCAGTTTAGTTCAGTTCAATTCCTCAGTCGTGTCCGACTCTTTGGGACCCCATGAATCACAGCACGCCAGGCCTCCCTGTCCAACCCCAACTCCCAGAGTTCACTCAAACTCATGTCCACAGAGTCGGTGATGCCATCCAGCCAACTCATTCTCTGTTCTCCCCTTCTCCTCCTGCCCCCAATCCCTCCTAGCATCAGAGTCTTTTCCAGTGATTCAACACTTCGCATGAGGTGGCCAAAGTATTGGAGTTTGAGGTTTAGCATCAGTCCTTCCAATGAACACCCAGGACTGATCTCATTTAGAATGGACTGGTTGGATCTCTTTGCAGTACAAGGGACTCTCAAGAGTCTTCTTCAACACCACAGTTCAAAAGCATCAATTCTTCAGTGATCAGCTTTCTTCACAGTTCAACTCTCACATCCATACATGACCACGGGAAAATCCATAGCCTTGACTAGATGGACCTTTGCTGGCAAAGTAATGTCTCTGCTTTTTAATATGCTATCTAGGTGGGTCATAACTTTCCTTCCAAGGAGTAAGTGTCTTTTAATTTCATGGCTGCAATCAGGATCTGCAGTGATTTTGGAGCCCAAAAATATAAAGTCTGACACCGTTTCCACTGTTTCCCTATCTATTTGCCATGAAGTGATGGGACCAGATGCCATGATCTTTGTTTTCTGAATGTTGAGCTTCAAGCCAACCTTTTCACTCTCCTCTTTCACTTTCATCAAGAGGCTTTTTAGTTCCTCTTCACTTTCTGCCATAAGGGTGGTGTCATCTGCATATCTGAGGTTATTGATATTCCTCCCAGCAATCTTGATTCCAGCTTGTGCTTCTTCCAGCCCAGTGTTCCTCATGATGTACTCCGCACATAAGTTAAATAAGCAGAATGACAATATGCAGCCTTGTCGTATTCCTTTTCCTATTTGGAACCAGTCTGTTGTTCCATGTACAGTTCTACCTGTTGTTTCCTGACCTGCATACAGGTTTCTCAAGAGGCAGGTCAGGTGGTCTGGTATTCCAATCTCTTTCAGAATTTCCACAGTTTATTGTGATCCACACAGTCAAAGGCTTTGGCATAGTCAATGAAGCAGAAATAGATGCTTTTCTGGAAATCTCTTGCTTTTTCCATGATCCAGCAGATGTTGGCAATTTGATCTCTGGTTCCTCTGCCTTTTCTAAAACCAGCTTGAACATCTGGAAGTTTAAGGTTCACATATTGCTGAAGCCTGGCTTGGAGAATTTTGAGCATGACTTTACTAGTGTGTGAGATGAGTGCAATTGTGCGGTAGTTTGAGCATTCTTTGGGATTGGAATGAAAACTGACCTTTTCCAGTCCTGTGGCCACTGCTGAATTTTCCAAATTTGCTGGCATGCTAGACTTCATATTTAAAATCAGAGACATTAATTTATCAAAAAAGGGCTGTCTAGTCAAAGCTATGGTTTTTCCAGCAGTCATGTATGGATGTGAGAGTTGGACTATAAAGAAAGCTGAGCACTCAAGAATTGATGCTTTTGAACTGTAGTGTTGGAAAAGACCCTTGAGAGTCCCTTGGACAGCAAGGAGATCAGCCCAGTCCATCCTAAAGGAAATCAGTCGTGAATATTCATTGGAAGGACTGATGCTGAAACTGAAACTCCAATACTTTGGCCACCTGATGTGAAGAACTGACCCATTGGAAAAGACCCTGATGCTGGGAAAGATTGAAGGCAGGAGGAGAAGGGGATGACAGAGGATGAGATAGTTGGATGGTCTCACCAACTCAATAGACATGAGTTTTAGTAGGCTCCAGGAGTTGGTGATGGACAGGGAGGCCTGGCGTGCTGCAGTCCACGGGGTCGCAAGGTGTTGGACACGACTGAGTGACTGAATTGAACTGCTGTATTTATAAGTTTCAGGTATACAACATTATCATTCAACACCTATATACAGTTTAAAGTGATCATCATCACATTTCTAGTTGCCATCCCTCACTGTATAGTTGACCACTTTCATCCTTTTCCCGTCTAGTAACCACTAATCTATCCTCTGTATCTATGAGTTTACCTTTGTTTTATGTTGTTTGTTTTGTTTTCTTAGATTCCATACATAAGTGAAAGCAAATGGTATCTGTGCTTCTCTGTCTGACATATTTCACTTAGTGTTATACACTCTAGGTCCATTCATATTGGGGTAAATGGCAGGATTTCATTCTTTTTCATGGCCGAGTAGTATTCCATTCTGTGTATATGTGTGTGTGTTTATACATGTATAACATCTTCTTATCCATTAATTTTTTGATGGACCCTTGGATTGCTTCCATGTATTTGCAAATATCACTTCAATGAAGATCATCATCTTCGTTTAGTCACTAAGCCATGTCCAGCTCTTGTGACCCCATGGACTGTGTCCTGCCAGGTTCCTCTGTCCATGGGATTCTCCAGGCAAGTATACTGGAGTGGGTTGCCATTTTCTTCTCCAGGGGATCTTCCCGACCCAGGGATCAAACCTAGGTCTCCTGCATTTCAGGCAGATTCTTTACCAACTGAGCTACGAGGGAAACCCTCAATGAGCATAAGGGTGCACACATGTTTTCAAGTTAGTGTTTTCGTGTTCTTCAGATAAATAAGCCAGATAAGTGGCTTATTTAAGTGGGATAAGTGGTTATTTAAGTGGTTCATAT
Source organism: Moschus berezovskii (assembly GCF_049115385.1). NCBI lineage: Eukaryota > Metazoa > Chordata > Mammalia > Artiodactyla > Moschidae > Moschus > Moschus berezovskii. The sequence goes on from NC_142488.1 coordinate 107,059,596, forward strand.
GGTAGTTTTATTCTTAATTTTTTGAGTAATCTCCATGCTGTTTTCCAAACTGGCTGCACCAATTTACAGTCCCATCAACAGTATTTGAAGGTTCCCTTTCCTCTACATCCTCTCTAATATTTGCTATTTCTTGTCTTTTCAATTATGGCCATTCTAACAGGTGTGTGCTGATATTTCATTGTGGGTTTGATTTGCATTTCCTAATAATTAGTGATATTAAACATCTTTTCACATGCTGGTTGGCTAGCTGTATATTTTCTCTGAAAAACTGTCTATTCATCCGACATAAACCACAGCAGGATCCTCCATGACCCACCTCCCAGAATACTGGAAATAAAAGCAAAAATAAACAAATGGGACCTAATTAAAATTAAAAGCTTCTGCACAGCAAAGGAATCTATAAGCAAGGTGAAAAGACAGCCTTCAGAATGGGAGAAAATAATAGCAAATGAAGCAATTGACAAAGAATTAATCTTAAAAATATACAAGCAACTCCTGCAGCTCAATTCCAGAAAAATAAAAGACCCAATGAAAAAATGGGCCAAAGAACTAAACAGACATTTCTCCAAAGAAGACATAAAGATGGCTAGCAAACACATGAAAAGATGCTCAACATCACTCATTATCAGATAAATGCAAATCAAAACCACAATGAGGTACCATTTCACGCCAGTCAGAATGGCTGCTATCCAAAAGTCTACAAGCAATAAATGCTGGAGAGGGTGTGGAGAAAAGGGAACCCTCTTACACTGTTCGTGGGAATGCAAAGTAGTACAACCACTATGGAGAACAGTGTGGAGGAGATTCCTTAAAAAACTGGAAATAGAACTGCCATACGATCCAGCAATTGCACTCCTGGGTATACACACCCAGGAACCCAGAATTGAAAGAGACACATGTACTCCAACGTTCATTGTAGCACTGTTTATAATAGCCAGGACATGGAAGGAACCTAGATGTCCATCTGCAGACGAATGGATAAGAAAGCTGTGGTACATATACACAATGGAGTATTACTCAGCCATTAAAAAGTATGCATTTGAATCAGTTCTAATGAGTTGGATGAAACTGGAGCCTATTATACAGAGTGAAATCAGCCAGAAAGAAAAACACCAATACAGTATACTAACGCATATATATGGAATTTAGAAAGATGATAACGATAACCCTGTATATGAGACAGCAAAAGACACACAGATGTAAAGAACAGTCTTTTGGACTCTGTGGGAGAGGGCGAGGGAAGGATGATTTGGGAGAATGGCATTGAAACATGTATATTATCATATGTGAAACGAATCGCCAGTCCAGGTTCAATGCATGATACAGGATGCTCGGGGCTGGTGTACTGGGATGACCAGAGGGATGGGATGGGGAGGGAGGTGGGAGGGGGGTTCAAGTTTACATGGGGAACACATGTAAACCTGGGGCAGATTCATGTCAATGTATGGCAAAACTAATAAAATAATGTAAAGTAATTAGCATCCAATTAAAATAAATTAAGAAAAAACTGTCTATTCATATCTTCTGCCCAGTTTTTAATTGAATTCTTGTTTTTTCATGTTAAGTTGCATAAGTTCATTGTATATTTTGGATATTTTACAAATATCTGTGAAAAGAAGAGAAGCGAAAAGCAAAGGAGAAAAGGAAAGATATAAGCATCTGAATGCAGAGTTCCAAAGAATAGCAAGGAGAGATAAGAAAGCCTTCCTCAGTGATCAATGCAAAGAAATAGAGGAAAACAACAGAATAGGACAAACAAGAGATCTCTTCAAGAAAATTAGAGATTCCAAGGGAACATTTCATGCAAAGTTGGGCTCAATAAAGGACAGAAATGGTAGAGACCTAACAGAAGCAGAAGATATTAAGAAGAGGTGGCAAGAATACACAGAAGAACTGTACAAAAAAGATCTTCATGACCAAGATAGTCACAATAACGTGATCACTGACCTAGAGCCAGAAATCTTGGAATGTGAAGTCAAGTGGGGCTTAGAAAGCATCACTACGAACAAAGCTAGTGGAGGTGATGGAATTCCAGTTGAGCTATTTCAAATTCTGAAAGATGATGCTGTGAAAGTGCTGCACTCAATATGCCAGCAAATTTGGAAAACTCAGCAGTGGCCACAGGACTGGAAAAGGTCAGTCTTCATTCCAATCCCAAAGAAAGGGAATGCCAAAGAATGCTCAAACTACCGCACAATTGCACTCATTTCACACGCTAGTAATGTCATGCTCAAAATTCTCCAAGCCAGGCTTCAGCAATATGTGAACCGTGAACTCCCAGATGTTCAAGCAGGTTTTAGAGAAGGCAGAGGCACCAGAGATCAAATTGCCAACATCCTCAGGATCATGGAGAAAGCAAGAGATTTCCAGAAAAGCATCTATTTCTGCTTCATTGACTATGCCAAAGCCGTTGACTGTGTGGATCACAATAAACTGTGGACAATTCTGAAAGAGATGGGAATACCAGACCACCTGACCTGCCTCTTGAGAAACCTGTATGCAGGTCAGGAAGCAACAGTCAGAACTGGACATGGAACAACAGACTGGTTCCAAATAGGAAAAGGAGTACGTCAAGGCTGTATGTTGTCACCCTGCTTATTTAACTTCTATGCAGAGTACATCATGAGGAACGCTGGGCTGGAAGAAGCACAAGCTGGAATCAAGATTGCCAGGAGAAATATCAATAACCTCAGATATGCAGATGACACCACCCTTATGGCAGAAAGTGAAGAGGAACTCAAAAGCCTCTTGATGAAAGTGAAAGAGGAGAGTGAAAAGGTTGGCTTGAAGCTCAACATTCAGAAAACAAAGATCATGGCATCTGGTCCCATCACTTCATGGGAAATAGATGGAAAAACAGTGGAGACAGTGTCAGACTTTATTTTTTTGGGCTCCAAAATCACTGCAGATGCTGATTGCAGCCATGAAATTAAAAGACACTTACTCCTTGGAATACAACCTTGATAGTATCTTAAAAAGCAGAGACATTACTTTGCCAACCAAGGTCCATCTAGTCAAGGCTATGGTTTTTCCCATGGTCATGTATGGATGTGAGAGTTGGACTGTGAAGAAAGCTGATCACCGAAGAATTTATGCTTTTGAACTGTGGTGTTGGAGAAGACTCTTGAGAGTCCCTTGGACTGCAAGGAGATCCAACCAGTTCATTCTAAAGGAGATCAATCCTGGGTTTTCATTGGAGGGACTGATGCTAAAGCTGAAACTGCAATACTTTGGCCACCTCATGCGACAAGTTGACTTACTGGGAAAGACTCTGATGCTGGGAAAGGTTGTGGGCTGGAGGAGACGGGGACGACAGAGAATGAGATGGCTGGATGGCATCACCGACTCTGTGGACATGAGTTTGAGTGAACTCCGGGAGTTGGTGATGGACAGGGAGGCCTGGCGTGCTGTGATTCATGGGATCGCGGAGAGTTAGACATGACTGAGCGACTGAACTGAACTGAACTGAATCACTTATCTATATATTATTTGCCAATATCTTCTCCCATTCGATAGGTTGTCTTTTCACTTTGTTGATGGTTTCCTTTGGTGTGCAGAAGCTTTTTAGTTTGATGTAGTCACATCTGTTTATTTTTTAGTTTATTTCTCTTGCTTTTGGAGTCAGTTTCATAAAAACATTGCTAAGACTGATGATGTCAATGAAGTTATCACCTATGCTTTCTTCTAGAAGTTTTATGGTTTGAGGTCTTACTTTCAACTCTTTAATCTACTTTGAGTTAACCTTTTTGTATGATGTAAAATAGAGATCTCTGTCCAGTTTTCTCAATACCATTTATCGAAGAGAATATCCATTCTTCCTTGTATGATTTTTGCTTCATCATAAATTGTTAATATGTGCATGAGTTTATGTCTGGGCACTTAATTCTGTTCCATTGATCTGTCTGTTTTTGTGCCAGTACCATACTGTTTTGATTACTATAGATTTGTAGTATACTTTGAAATGAGGAAGCATGATACCTGCGGTTTTGTTTTTTCTCAAGATTGTTTTGACTACCCAGGGTCATTTCTGATTCCATATAAAATTCAGAATTATTTGTTCTAGTTCTGTGAAATATGCCATTGGAATTTTGATAGGGACTGCATTGAATCTGTGAATTGCTTTGGGTACTGTGGACATTTTAACGTATTAATTCTCCCAATCCATGAACTTGGAATATCTTTCTATTTATTTGTGTCTTCTCCTTATAGTTTTCAGTTTATAGGCCTTTGACATCTTTGGTTAAAATTTTTCCTAGGTATTTTATTCTTTTTGAGGCAATTATAACTGGGATTCCTTCTTTATTTCCATTTCTGATAGTTCATTATTAGTGTATAGAAATGGCACAGATCTCTGTATATTGACTTTGTATCCTACAACTTTATTGAATTCAGTTTTTTTTTTGTTTTGTTTTTTGTGGGAGTCTTTAGATCTTTCTACATATGTAGTATCATGTCTTTTGCAAATAGTGGAGTTTTACTTCTTCCTTTCCTATCTGGAAGCCTTTTGTTTCTTTTTCTTCCTAATTGCTGTGGCTAGGACTCTTAATACTATGTTTGGTAGAAGTGGCAAGAATGGGCATTCTTGTCTTGTTCCTCATCTTAGAGGAAAATCTTTCAACTGTGCACCATTGAGAATGATGTTAGTTGTGGGTTTGTTATATATAGCCTTTATTATGTTGAGATACTTTCCTCTATATACACAGTTTTGAGAACATTTTTTTATCATCAACAGATGTTTAATTTTGTCAAATGCTTTTTCTGTATATATTGAGATGATCATATGATATTTATACTTCATTTTGATAATGTGATGTATCATGTTGATTTATTTGCAGATGTTGAAGCACCCTTTGAATAAATCCCAATTGATCATGGTGTATGATCCTTTTAAAGTATTGAGGAATGCAGAATGCTAACATTTTATCGATGAATTTTTATATATACATTTGTAAAGATATTGGCCTATAATTTTCTTTTTTGTGGCATCATTGTCTGTTTTTGGTATCAGGGTAATTAATGCTGGCTTTGTGAAATATGTTTGGAAGCTTTTCCTCCTCTTCAGTTTTTTGATAGAATTTGAGAAGAATAGGTATTTAGACTTCTTTGAATGTTTTGTAGAATTCTCCAGTGGAGCTGTCTGGTCCTGGATTTTGTTTGTTGAAATATTTTTGATTACTGTTTTAATCTCCTTGCTAGTAATCAGTCAGTTCAGATTCTCTATTTCTGCATGATTCAGTCTTGGAAGATTATATGTTTCTAAGAATTTATCCATTTTTTCCTTAAGTGGTCCAATTTGTTGGCATAAAATTGCTCATACTATTCTCTTATGATCCTTTGTATTTCTATAATATCAGTTGGAATTTTTCCTATTTTAGCTCTGATTTTCTTTGAATTCTCTTTTTTTCTCAGTATAGCTAAAGTTTTCTTGATTTTCTTTTTAAAGAGTGAGCTCTGAATTTCATTGATCTTTTCTATTTTTTTGATCTTTATTTCATTTAATTTTATTCTGATTTTTATTATTTCCTTCTCTTTATCTTTTTCTAGTTCTTTTAGATATATATTTAAATTGTTTATTAAACTTTTCTTCTTTCTTGAGGTAGGCCTGTATTGCTCTAAACTTCCCTTTTGGAACCACTTTTGCTGCATGCAAAATGATCCATCTGTTAGTTTTAGTGGACAAATACTTTGAAATCATTTCAATTCACTCACACAGTTGTGTCTGACTCTTTGAGATCCCATGGACTGCAATACGCCAGGCTTCCCTGTCCATTGCCAACTCCCGGAGCTTGCTCAAACTCATGTCCATCTAGTCGGTAATGCCATCCAACCATCTTGTCCTCTGTCGTCCCCTTCTCCTCCTGCCTTCAATCTTTCCCAGAATCAGGGTCTTTTCCAATGAGTCAGTTCTTCACATGAGGTGGCCAAAGTATTGGAATTTCAGCTTCAGCATTGGTCCTTCCAATGGATATTCACGACTGATTTCCTTTAGGATGGACTGGTCTGATCTCCTTGCAGTCCAAGGGACTCTCAAGAGTCTTTTCCAACACTACAGTTCAAAAGCATCAATTCTTGAGTGCTCAGTTTTCTTTATGGTCCAACTCTCACATCCATGCATGACTACTGGAAAAACAATAGCTTTGACTAGATGGACCTTTGTTGGGAAAGTAATGTCTCTGCTTTATAATATGCTGTCTAGGTTGGTCATAGCTTTTCTTCCAAGGAGCAAGCATCTTTTAAATTTCATGGCTGCAGTCACCATTTGCAGTAATTTTGGAGTCCAAAAAAAATAAAGTCTGTCACTGTTTCCATTGTTTCCCCATCTATTTGCCATTACTTGATGGGACCAGATGCCATGATCTTAGTTTTCTGAATGTTGAGTTTTAAGCCAGCTTTTTCATTCTCCTCTTTCACTTTCATCAAGAAGCTCCTCAGTTCCTCTTTGCTTTCTGCCATAGGGGTGGTGTCATCTGCATATCTGAGGTTGTTAGTACTTTGAAATAACAATGGCTAAATTATTAAAGCACATGGATAACAAAGTGGAAAAGGGGAAGAAAATATGAATACATAGAGAAATGGGACCTATAAAAAATTAGATGGACATTTTAAAACTGAAAATAACCTACTTAATAGCATACTATAAAACATAGAGAGTAAACCTGAAGACAAACCAATATAAAGTATCTGAATAGAATCATGGAAAAAACAAGAATGGGAGAAAAAAAGAACACAGGACAAGTTGAACATAATGAAATGGTTAAAATATGTGTGACTATACTATAAGTAGAAGACAGAGAAGGAGTGATAAAGAAACAGCCTTTGTAGAGATAATAGTAAAAAATTTCCAAATGTTATAAAAGCCTCATCTCACAGATTCATAATACTCAGCAATATTAATCCAAACAGGATTAATGCAAATAAAAAACTTCGTTTTATCATAGTAAGCTGCTGAAGTGATGGAGGTAAAATCTTCAAAACATATGGAGAAAAAAACTGTTACTTTTAAAAGAAGAGCAAAAAGATGGAAAGCTAACATTTTAATAGCAACAATGAAAGTCAAAAGCCAATACAGTGACATCTTAAAAATTCAGACAAAAACACCTCTGACATAAAATTCTAAACCTAGGAAAAGTATCCTCCAGAAATAAAAGAAAATAAGGGCGTTATCGAACAAGCAAAAGATAAAAGAATTCATTGACAACAAGTTTATACTTAAGGAAATACTAAATGAAGTTTTCTAGACTGAGGAAAGAATCTAAGAAAGAACGAAAGAATAGGAAGAAGAAATGTAAGAGCGCCTGAAAAGATAAATGTGTAGTTGAACTCTTTTGACCCACTTTGGTATTATCAAGCCCAGCTTAATCTCTAAGGGGTTCCTTAAGTATAAAGATATAGAGTATAATAATAGGTTAGAAGTGAACTCTGCTTATTTAACTTCTACGCAGAGTACATCACGAGAAATGCGGGACTGGATGAAGCAGAAGCTGGAATCAAGATTGCTGGGAGAAATATTAATTACCTCAGATATGCAGATAACACTACATTCATGGCAGAAAGCGAAGAAGAATTAAAGAGCCTATTGATGAAAGTGAAAGAGGAGAGTGAAAAATTTGGCTTAAAACTCAACATTCAGAAAACTAAGATCATGGCATATGGTCCCACCACTTTATGGCAAATAGATAGGGAAACAATGGAAAAAGTGAAAGACTTTATTTGTGGGGGCTCCAAGATCACTGAAGATGGTGATTGCAGCCATGAAATTAAGACACTTACTCCTTGGGAGGAAAGATATGACCAACATAGACAGCATATTAAAAAGCAGAGACATTACTTTGCGGACAAAGTTCCATCTAGTCAAATCTATGGTTTTTCCAGTAGTCATGCATGGATGTGAGAGTGGGACTATAAAGAAAGTTGTGTGTTGAAGAATTGATGCTTTTGAACTGCGGTGTTGGAGAAAATTCTTGAGAGTCCCTTGGACTGCAAGGAGATCCAACCAGTCCATTCTAAAGGAGATCAATCCTGGGTGTTCATTGGAAGGACTGATGCTGAAGCTGAAACTGCAATACTTTGGCCATCTGATGTGAAGAACTGACTAATTGGAAAAGACCCTGATTCTGGGAAAGATTGAAGGCAGGAGGAGAAGGGCACAGGAGAGGATGAGACGGTTAGATGGCATCACCAACTCAATGGACATGAGTTTGTGTAAGTTCTGGGTGTTGATGATAAACAGGGAATCCTGGCGTATTGCAGTCCATGGGGTCACAAAGAGTCAGCCATGACCGAGCGACTGAACTGAACTGAACTGAACTTTGAAACCATTTAGTCCACTAACCTTATTGGGCAAATATGGTAAATAATTTTACAGGTGAATTAGTGACCTAGTTTAATGATTCTGACCTTTAAGTTCTAAATGTCTTGAGCTCCAGGCCATTCAGTAACCTTTAGGCCTTTAAGGTCTCTGGGAAAAAATCTGTTATTATATACAACTTCTGGCTACTCTACAGCTCCTATGCTTCCCATGCGTGGTAAAAAATATAAGGATTTTCTGCACCAAGATGTTTGAAGACACAGCCTCTAATCTTCTTGAACTGTATGGAATGTCACTCAATTTAATCTTTTGGATCTTGCATGATTCAGTTCACTTCAGTTCAGTCACTCAGTCTTATCCGACTCTGTGCGACCCCAAGAATCATAGCATGACAGGCCTCCATGTCCATCACAAACTCCTGGAGTTTACCCAAACTCATGTCCATCGAGTCGATGATGCCATCCAGACATCTCATTCTCTGTTGTCCCCTTCTTCTCCTGCCCCCAATCCCTCCCAGCATCAGGGTCTTTTCAAATGAGTCAACTCGTCTCGGGGGTGGCCAAAGTATTGGAGTTTCAGCTTCAGCATCAGTCCTTCCAATGAACACCCAGGATTGATCTCCTTTAGGATGGGCTGGTTGGATCTCCTTGCAGTCCACGGGACTCTCAAGAGTCTTCTCCACCACCACAGTTCAAAAGCATCCATTCTTCGGTGATCAGCTTTCTTCACAGTCCAACTCTCACATCCATACATGACCACGGGAAAAACCATAGCCTTGACTAGACGGACCTTTGTGGGCAAAGTAATGTCTCTGCTTTTTAATATGCTATCTATTTGATCATAACTTTCCTTCCAAGGAGTAAGCGTCTTTTAATTTCATGGCTGCAATCACCATTTGCAGTGATTTTGGAGCCCAAAAAATAAAGTCTGACACTGTTTCCACTGTTTCCCCATCTATTTCCCATGAAACAATGGGACCAGATGCCATGATCTTAGTTTTCTGAATGTTGAGCTTCAAGCCAACCTTTTCACTCTCCTCTTTCACTTTCATCAAGAGGCTTTCTAGTTCCTCTTCACTTTCTGCCATAAGGGTGGTGTCATCTGCATATCTGAGGTTATTGATATTTCTCCCAGCAATCTTGATTCCAGCTTGTGCTTCTTCCAGCCCAGCGTTCCTCATGATGTACTCTGCATAAAAGTTAAATTAGCAGGGTGACAATATACAGCCTTGATGTACTCCTTTTCCTATTTGGAACCAGTCTGTTGTTCCATGTCCAGTGCTGACTGTTGCTTCCTGACCTGCATACAGGTTTCTCAAGAGGCAGATCAGGTGGTCTGGTATTCCCATCTCTTTCAGAATTTTCCACAATTTATTGTGATCCACACAGTCAACGGCTTTGGCATAGTCAATGAAGCAGAAATAGATGTTTTTCTGGAGCTCTCTTGCTTTCTCCATGATCCAGCAGATGTTGGCAATTTGATCTCTGGTGCCTCTGCCTTTTCTAAAACCTGCTTGAACATCTGGGAGTTCATGGTTCACATATTGCTGAAGATTGGCTTGGAGAATTTTGAGCATGACTTTACTAGCCTGTGAGATGAGTGCAATTGTGAGGTAGTTTGAGCATTCTTTGACATTGCCTTTCTTTGGGATTGGAATGAAGACTGACCTTTTCCAGTCCTGTGGCCACTGCTGAGTTTTCCAAATTTGCTGGCATATTGAGTGCAGCACTTTCACAGCATCATCTTTCAGAATTTGAAATAGCTCAACTGGAATTCAATCACCTCCACTAGCTTTGTTCATAGTGGTGCTTCCTAAGGCCCACTTGACTTCACATTCCAGGATGTCTGGCTCTAGGTGAGTGATCACACCATCGTGATTATCAGTGTCATGAAGATCTTTTTTGTACAGTTTTCTGTGTATTCTTGCCACCTCTTCTTAATTTCTATTGCTTCTGTTAGGTCCATACCATTTCTGTCTTTTATCAAGCCCATCTTTGCATGAAATGTTCCTTTGATATCTCTAATTTTCTTGAAGAGATCTCTTGTCTTTCCCATATGTTGTTTTCCTCTATTTCCTTGCACTGATTGCTGAGGAAGGCTTTCTTATCTCTCCTTGCTATTCTTTGGAACTCTGCATTCAGATGCTTATATCTTTCCTTTTCTCCTTTGCTTTTCGCTTCTCTTCTTTTCACAGCTGTTTGTAAGGCCTCCTCAGACAGCCATTCTGCTTTTTTGCATTTCTTTTCTATGGGGATGGTCTTGCTCCCTGTCTCCTGTACAATGTCATGAACGTCCTTCCATAGTTTTCAGGCACACCACACCACATTGATCAGTTGAGCTAAGGTGGAGGGGGCGGGGATGGCACGGTGAGGATAGTCACCAGAGGGGCTTGCTTTAAGCCTCACGGGCAACCTCCCCCCTCCCCCGACCTCGCCTTCAGGCGAGAGCGAGAGCGGCCAAAGACCCCAGGAGGAGAATGCCTGAGACGTTTGTGGCACGGAGCCTACAGAATGTGGTTCCCAGCTACCACCTTGTGCCCAAAGAGGGGAGCACAGAGGGTGTAAGACCCACACCACCATCCCCGCCGCCCTCGGGTTGCCCAGAGACTGGAGGTGGCACCACGAGTTGTGTCAACCAGACACGGCACACAGGAGCCAGAACACTGACCCAGGTGGGCAGCTCCAGCGGCAAGGGCCGAATGGGGCGCCAGTAGGCAGCCCAAAGGCCCGGAGCCCCACGTGCATCCAGAGACCCAAAGTGCTCGGCGGCAGACACAGAAGACCGTGTCAGCTCTTACATGATAGATCTTGTCTAAAGTAGATTCCACATTTGTAGATGAATAGGTACTAATCCTAAAGCTGCCTTCTCAGACAAGTTGATAATAAGTAGATATAATATTTTTCTTTAAAAGTGTTCACAAGTGGAGATTAAAGTGATATTCTTATATACTAGTTCCAGCAGCTAGGAGGGTACTGAACTACCAAAAACACATCCTAGACAGCCTGCCCCAGTGAGTCCCTCAGGTTGATCAGTTAGTACCTAACATTTAGAATGTTTGATGCCATACATCATTGGACATAGACTAACTTTTTCTTTTTAATCTAGTGGTTTGAATAAAATACTACTCTATAAAACAAATGCTTCATATTTGTTTTTATTTTGGATGTGGTAAGTTTATACAAAATTGACTAATTTAGACCAAATTTCACTTGTTAATAGAAGCTAGTTTACTGTATGAACCACTCTACTGTTTTCAAACTAAGGAGTAGCCAATCCAGCTTTTCTTTTTTTTAATTAATAATTTTAATTGGAGATATAGATATATTTTTAAAAACAAAAAGAAAAATGTATGTTTTGCCATACATTGTCATGAATCAGCCATGGGTGTACATGTGCCCCCCAATCCTGAACCCCACTTCCACCTCCCTCCCCACCCCATCCCTCTGGGTTGTCCCAGAGCAGCCGCTTTGAGTGCCCTGCTTCATGCATTGAACTTGCACTGGTCATCTATTTTACATATGGTAATATACATGTTTCAATGCCAATCAGCTTTTCATATGGGCATATCCTCTGTGACTTTGCTATCTCTAGTGCGTGGAAGAACCTCTATCCTTTGATAGGACTGATTATCATCTTGGAAAGGACATGCAACCTGATATGTTACCTGCTGATATAACTGCCTACACTTTCCCTGGTATGTGAAGTAGGTGTTTAGCAGCCAGGGATATTCATTCTGAGAAAGGTCTTTTTTAATTGTTTCTTTTTGTGATCCAGACCATCATCATAATGGGGGGATTATTCATTCATTCATTCAATTACTTATTCTTACACCCTTTATTGAGAAAATGTTAACATAATATTAGACATAGAAAGGTCATTTGCCTGGGAAATCCCATGGACAGAGGAGCTTGGTGGGCTATAGTCCATGAAGCCACACAGTGTTGGACACGACTGAGTTACTAACACTGCCTAATAGGGAAAAACTGGATTCAAATACTGGTTCTGCTTAATAGCTGGTAAGTAAGATTTGGGGCAAACAGCTTAAATACTATGAGATTTGATTTTCTGTTCTTGAAAATGGGAGCAGCTACTATAAGAATAAAGAAACTATTGCTTAGTATTTACATTCCTGGCAAGGTAGAGATTAAAAGAGTATTATAGACAAATTTTCAGTCTATGTTTCTGTGTATATCATAGCAGGACTATCTTCTTATCCTATAATTTGAATGAAATAAGAAAGAGTCATAGGATTGACAGAAACTGAACGTCAATATTCATGATGTTTTTGCATGGAGACAGAGCATTTATGATATTTTCTTAAGCTGTTATGTCTGGTTTATAATGAGTATCCCAGAATTAGCAAACGACTAGACTTTCAAGTCTCCAAAGAATCATTCAGCTCTATGCATCTGTCTGAATTTAAATAATGAAGCTCTGCATGTACAAAAAGGAATCTCAAGGAAAAGGGAGCTTAGAAAATAGTGTGCTTACATGGAAAGATTTCAAGAATGATTCTCCTGCTTGTTAAAATCCAGTGTTTGTAAATTCACACAGAGAAACATCTATGACATAGATGCTCAAAAAGTCCAGTGGAATGAAACCCCTTGTGACCTTTTGGTCATGAAAAGAGGCAAAGGTAAAGGTAAGGTAGTGCTTTTGGTTTTGATTTCTGGGGTGCTTCAATAGTGTCTGCAAACATCAGATCTTTTAGAAATACTAGAGCTATATTTGAAGTCCAGCTGCACATTATCTATATACGGGGGGTCAGAGAGGCAGAAAAATATAAGGGAATGTATACTGCATTCAGAATGAAAATATTTTGGTTACTTTACTCATGAAAGGATCTTGGTCTAAGGTAGTATCTAATCATAAAATTAGTATTAATTCGTAATTGGGGTCCTCTCTATGTGTGACTTTTTTACAATCATCTTTAGGAAATGGGCAGTATTTTCTTAAGAATGTTGAATATATATTGGCTTTTTCAACTTTTGCAGCTGCTGGATTCAAGGGCACAGTCAGCCTATGGCAATTTAAAGTTACCCATAAGTACATGGGCAAAGGTTTATCCATAGTCAGAGCCAGAGAGCCCAATCTGAATGTTTAAGGTGAGTTTAGAGAAACTGAGTTTCTGTGGGTCAAGGAACTTAGATTCAAGCAAGAAATCATAAGATACACATTTCCCACAGTTTTTTTCACCTTCGATAAATACTAATAACAGAAGTCTTCATATCTGGCATTTAGAGCAATCTATTTTATTCAAAGAGTGTTACCACACACAAAATGTCATCGCCAAATCTTTATTGCATATGTTACGATATATGCAACATATATACAGTATATGTTGCAATTGCATATGTTTCAATATAATAAAAATCCAGGACAGTGAAATAATGTATATCTTTCTTCTACCTGCAGCAGAAACTATTTACAGTAGCCATAGATGAGGAATGTTTTCTTAGATGCACATAACTACTCTCTCTTTTACCCTGAACACTTAGGCAACATGAATAAAATGGTCTAATGGTTGAGTGTATGTATGTATTTGTGTGTGTATGTGTGTGTGTGTGTGTGTGTGCATCAGAGAGAGAAAGATGTTGATAGCTTCATATTCTTTTATTATTACCATTATCATTGCTTCCTTTGCTAGATTATTCAAAGTCTTAAAATGTTGTATTGGCAGTCTTCTGGGGAAATGGCCTAGGGTCATACATGCCATTTCTAATCACTTTATTGGTTTCATATACATGCTTAGCGCTGTTGTTTTTCCATTAGGCACTTCATTGTGAAAACTCCCCTTCTTCTCTTCATTGTAAGAGGATTCTTGGTTTTTCAGTCCACTTATTTAGCTTAACAAACATTATTGAGCCTTATAATTTTCCAGCCACTTAGGCTTCAATGGTTAATAAAATATGCTTCCTATCCTCAAATAGCTTAAAGTCAAACTGAAGAAACATGTACATAGACATCTAACTAGAACATCAACACAAAAAAAGCACAACTGTCTCAGCACATTGAAAGTGCAAAATTAAACATAAAAGCAGATTACTTTATGCAGCAAATTATAACAAATATAAAAATTCCTCTCAATACTTAACTGTTATCAATTATGGCTTAAGGTAATGCTGGTATTGTGAATACTTTTTTTCTAGTATGCTTTTTTATATATTACTGTTATGCTTTTCTTGAAATCAGATTCTTTGGGGAATGGTATAAGCCTTAGGACTCCAGGATCATTATCTAACAGTTTCACTAGGAGCTGATTTTCTCAAGTTCTTTTCAATACATGCATTAGTAGCCCATGTTCACTATTAGGGTTCATTTAGGGAGCTTGCAGAGGCCATCTAACCCAGGTTGTTAGAAGTCAAACCAAATGAAGGTCATCAATTTTCTTGTTAAACTTGGGATTAGTTCAGTGGTCTTTAATATTAGCTATATAATAGAATCACCTCAGGCACTTAAAACAAATTTTTTTCTTTAAAGTACGCAAGCACACCTGCATACTCCCATGTCCCTACCCCACAAATACACACTCACAAACATACGCTTCCCCACTGAGATTTTAATTTCACTGCTCTGGGATGCTGCCTGGGCATCAGAATTCCTGAATGCTTTCCAGGTATTTCTAACACATACCCAAGATTAAAAGACATTGTACTAATTCCTTACTATTTCCTCTGATTTGCATACATTTTTCTTCCCCCAAACAAGACAGAAAGAGTATAAATATTGAAGGCTTGAAGGTCTCCAGGCTTATGCTCACAGCACAAATATTTTTCATGATAAGTTTCTGGCAAATTATTGGCTTCCTTGCTTTCTAATTTTGTGCAGTTATAGAAAAACAAGTCAGCAATTTTTTACACTTCTTCCAGCAAGACTGGAAGCCTATGGTCCTTCCCCTTTGATTTGGGTTGACTTTAGTGATATACCCATTATAAGCAGAATATAGTGGGAATGCTCAGTGTGATTTCTTAGGCTGTGGCAGACAGACCCATGAAGCTTCTGCCTGGTTCTCTCTGAGTCACCACACTAGAAGCCGCGAGCCATCATATAAGAAGTCTAAGCTTCCTAAAGCATCTGCCATTCTTTGAAACAGCCAGGCCTCCTGGAAAATTACCTGCAACATTCTGGTCAGTAGTTCTAATTTTAAAACCATCCCATTTAAGGTGCAAATATGTAAATAAAGAAGTTTCTAGATATTCTTCCTCTGCCTACTGAGTCATCCAAGCTTTTGCATCTTCCCAGATGAAGTCCCTGATATTGTAGAACAGAGACAAGCCATTTCTGCCATTCCCTGTTCAAATTTCTGACTCACAAAATTATGAAAAAATGCACAATTCAGTACCTGGAAAGAAAATGCTGTCAAACCAAAATCATGTGGCATTAGTTGTGGGACCACGTGGTGGATAGAAACTGGAATGGTCTTGAGGCTATCAGTAGAAATCTGATGGGCCTCAAGGAGACTGTCTACTTTGGACTAAAGAACAGTTAAGGAAAATGTAAATGAAAGCTGGAGGAAATAAGATCCTTGATGTGTAGTGGCAAGAAGTTTAGCAAAACTATCATGTATGGTTGTACAAATAGTAGAAAATGCACCTACAAACTATTGGTCTGGCTAAGTATTTCCAGATAGGATGTCAACAGCATCAATTGTATTTTTCTTTTTAGGTGAGTATCATAAAATATGTTTATGTCCAAGTTTGAATTCAATCAGGCAGGAAGAGTTCCCTCTTATTTAAGAAAGGATCAACCTTTTGTTCCAGCTAGGCCTTCAGTTGACTGGATGAAGCTGACACACATTACAGAGCGTAATTGACTTTATTCTGTCTATGAGTTTAAATGATAAAGTCATCCAAAAGCACCCTCACAGAAACACTTAGAAAAGTGTTTACCCAAATATCTTGTGACTCATTCGAGTTGATACATAAAATAACCATCACAGGGCTTCAGAGCAAAGATCAAGTCCAAAGTGCCATCAAGGAAACATTACCTGGTAAAGATGAACTAAAGGTGTTACTGTGAAATATTCTTTTTTTCATCTCAGAGATTTAAGGTAGCACTTCCTAGACTCTTTCAAACAGACAAAAGAGCTTAAAGGAGATGTAGTTGTAGATATCGTTCTAAAATACAAGTTGTCACACATCTATAACTTTTCTCTTCAGCTTTATGATACTTTCCTGATCAATACCTCATTTTCCTACAGTGGCTTTCTATTGTATAGTTCTTAATCACTTGTCAATAAATCAAATTGTTCTTTTTTCAGAGAATATAAGCTTTAGAATATCTTGGCTTCATTTCCTAAAATGGTCAATATTTTCCTTAATAAAGCAGTATAAAATAGTAAAACTATCTATGTTTAGTAAACATCATTTTCTTTTTGACATCTAGTATATAAGTTAAAGAACAAAAGTGTTAAAAATTAAACTAATGTTACAATGCTTTTTTAATTATGACATAAACAACATAAAAGTTAAATGTGAAGAATATTTTTATGCAATTCAAGTTGTCAGTTTAAAATACACTGTTATAATTTTAAGATGTATTATGAAAGCCTCATGGTAACCACAAAGCAAAAATATATAATAAATACACAAATGATAAAGAGAAAAGAATCTCATCAATTCATAAGAAATATAGCTAGAGAGAAAGAAAGGAACGAAAGAAATACAAACAATCAGAAATCTATTAATCAATGTGATAAGTCCTCACCAATCAAAAATCTCTCTAAATGTAAATGGTCTGAATTCTCCAATTAATCAGCATAGAGTTGTTGAATGAATTATAAAACAAGACCCAACTATATCCTGTCTACAAGAGACTCATTTAAGCTTTAAGGACATTCATAGACTGAAAGGAAGAAGGAAAACTACATTGTTTGCAAATTGGAAGCAAAAGAGAGCAGAGGCTATAATACATAAACAAAATATATTTTAGTCAAGAACTGTAGCAAAAAACAGAAAAAATGCTATATAATGATAAAAAGTCAATTCATCAAGAAATTGTAACAAGTGTAAAGGTATACACACCCAATATCAGAACATGTACATATATTAAACAACTTTTAACAAATCTGAAGGAAAAGATAGCAATGCAATTAATAGTAAGAGACTACAATATTCCATTTACAACAAAGGACAGATCATTCTTACAGAAAATTTATAGGAAAATAATACTGGACTTGAATGTTACTTTAGACCAAATGACCCTAAAAGACCAATAAAGAACTTTCCATCCAACAGAAGCAGAATGCACATTTTTCTCAAGTACACACAAAATATTCTCCAAAAATGTCATGTGTTATGTCACAAAAAAGTCTTAACAAATTTAAGAAAATTGAAATCATATCACCTATCTTTCAAACCACAATTTTATGAATCTAGAAAACAATAGTAGGAGGAAATCTGGAATGTTCACAAATATGTGGAAATTAAACAGCACACTTCTGAACAACCAATGGGGCAAAGAAGAAATCAAAAAGGAAACAGAAAGTATCTTGAGAAAAAAAAAATGGATAGAGTGCATACCAAAACCTATGAGATGCAGAAAAAGCTGTTCTAAGAACTTTATACCAATAAATGCCCAAATTAAGAAAAAAAAATTTTTTTTTCAAACAACTTAAACTTAAACCTAAAGAAACTAGAAAAAGAAGAGCAAACAGACCCAAAAGTGGCAGAAGAAAGGAAATAGTAAAAAGTACAGCAGAAATGAATGAAATAGAGACTAGAGAGACAATAGAAAAGATAAAATAAATAGTCTATTGAAAAGGTAAACAAAGTTGACAAACTAGTTGAAAACTAGACTTAAAAAAAGAGAATTCTAATAAAGTTATAAGTGAAAAAGGAGATATTACAATTGATACCACAGAAATACAAAGGATCATAAAAAAGACTACTATGAACAACATTATATGACAACAAATTAGATAACTCAGAAGAAGCATCTAGTTCTAGAAAAACACAACTTCCTAAGACTGAATAATAAAGTAACAGAAAATCTAAACAGACGAATATTGAGCAAGAAGATTGAATCACTAATCAAAAATCTTCCAACAAAGAAAAGCCCAGGAACAGATGGCTTCAGTAGTAGATTCCACCAAATATTTAGAGAAGAATTAATGCCAATCTTTCTCAAACTCTTCCAAAAAATTGAAACAGAAGAATGCTTCCAACTTCATTTTATAAGGCCAGCATTATCCTGATACTGAAAGTAGACAAAGACACTAAAAGAAAAGAAAATTAGTGGCCAATATCCCTAATGAACATAATACAAAAATTCCCAGCAAAATACCAGCAAATTTAATTCAAGAGCATGTTAAAAGTATTATACACCATGATGAAGTGGGATTTATTTGTGTGGTACAAGGACGTTTCAACATATACAAATCAATAAATGTGATACACGTTAATAGAATGAAGGATAAAAATCATATGATGATTTTAATACATGCAGAAAAAACATTTGAGAAAATTTAACACCCTTTTATGATAAAAACTCTCAACAAAATAAGTATAGAAGGAAAGTACCTCAAACAATAAATGCCATATACAACAAGCCCACAGCTAATATGATACACAACAGTGAAAAGTTACAAGCCTTTCCTCTAAGATCAGGAACAAGACAAGGATGCCCACTCCTGCTAATCCTTTTTAACAAAGTTCTGAAAGTCCTAGCCACAGAAATGTCAAGAAAATGAGAAAAAAATTTACAAATTCAAAAGGAAGAAGTAAAATTATGTCTGTTTTTAGAGGACAGGATCTTATACATAGAAAAACCTAAAGACTGAACAACAACAACAAAAAAACCTGTTAGAAGTAATAAATGAATTCAGTAAAGTTGCAGGATACAAAATCAACATACAAAAATCAGCTGCACTTCTATCCACAAACAACGAATGCAATGGAATGCTATGAGAGATCACAGAAGAATTATTTATATCCTCTGGAGGACAAAAAAAAATTTTTGGAGAAGATGCAATCTCAACTCAATCATAAAAGATGAATACATTTATCTAAAAGTTGATAAACAATACAATATTTTAAACACATGAGCTCACAGAAGTGAAGACCTAGGCTAAAAGAGACATGCTCTCAGAACAGAGTTCGTTCATATTTAGGGTTGTTTGGCTCACTGGAAAAGACACTGATGCTGGGAAAAGTTGGGGGCGGGAGGAGAAGGGGACGACAGAGAATGAGATGGCTGGATGGGATCACCGACTCTGTGGACATGAGTTTGAGTGAACTCCGGGAGTTGGTGATGGACAGGGAGGCCTGGCGTGCTGTGATTCATGGGGTCGCAGAGAGTCAGACACGACTGAGCGACTGAACTGAATTGTATATATAATCATAAGGGATTTGATTTAGGTCATATCTGTATGGTCTAGTGGTTTTCCCTACTTTCTTCAATTTAAGTCTGAATTTGGCAATAAAGAGTTCATGATCTGAGCCACAGGCAGCTCCTGGTCTTGTTTTTGCTAACTGTATACAGCTTCTCCATCTTTGGCTGCAAAGAACATAATCAATCTGATTTTGGTGTTGGCCATCTGGTGATGTCCATGTGTAGAGTCTTCTCTTGTGTTGTTGGAAGAGGGTGTTTGCTATGACCAGTGCATTCTCTTGGCAAAACTCTATTAGCCTTTGCCCTGCTTCATTCCGTGCTCCAAGGCCAAATTTGCCTGTTCCTTCAGGTGTTTCTTGACTTCCCACTTTTGCATTCCAGTACCCTATAATGAAAAGGACATCTTTTTTGGGTGTTAGTTCTAAAAGGTCTTGTAGGTCTTCATAGAACCATTCAACTTCGGCTTCTTCAGCCGAAGAAGGTTGGGGCCTATGCTACTTGGATTACTGTAATATTGAATGGTTTGCCTTGGAAATGAACAGAAATCATTCTGTCGTTTTTAATATTGCATCCAAGTACTGCATTTTGGACTCTTTTGTTGACCATGATGGCTACTCCATTTCTTCTAAGGGATTCCTGCCCACAGTAGTAGATATAATGGTCATCTGAGTTAAATTCACCCAGTCCATTTTAGCTCGCTGATTCCTAGAATGTCTACGTTCACTCTTGCCATCTCCTGTTTGACCACTTCCAATTTGTCTTGATTCATGGACCTAACATTCCAGGTTCCTATGCAATATTACTCTTTACAGCATCAGACCTTGCTTCTATCACCAGTCACATCCACAACTGGGTATTGTTTTTGCTTTGGCTCCATCCCTTCATTCTTTCTGGAGTTATTTCTCCACTGATCTCCAGTAGCATACTGGGCACCTACCGACCTGGGGAATTCCTCATTCAGTATCCTAACATTTTGCCTTTTGATTCTGTTCATGGGTTTCTCAAGGCAAGTATACTGAAGTGGTTTGCCATTCTTTTCTCCAGTGGACCACATTCTGTCAGACCTCTTCACCATGGCCCGCCCATCTTGGGTGGCCCCACACAGCATGGCTTCATTTCATTGAGTTAGACAGGGCTGTGGTCCATGTGATCAGATCGACTAATTTTCTGTGATTATGATTTCAGTGTGTCTGCCCTCTGATGCCCCCTCGCAATACCTACCATCTTATTTGAGTTCCTCTTATCTTGGTCGTGGGATATCTCTTAACAGCCGCTCCAGCAAAGAGCAGCCCTGCACCTTACCTTTGACAAGGGGTATCTCCTTAAGACTGCCCCTCCTGACCTTGAACGTGGAGTAGCTCCTCTCGGCCCTCCTGCACGCGTGCAGCCACCACCTTTTGGACGTGGGGTAGCTCCTCACAGCCTCTGCCCCTGACCTCGGAATCAAGATTGCCGGGAAAAATATCAATAACCTCAGATATGCAGATGACACCACCCTTATGGCAGAAAGTGAAGAGGAACTAAAATGCCTCTTGATGATAGTGAAAGAGGAGAGTGAAAAGGTTGGCTTGAAGCTCAACATTCAGAAAACAAAGATCATGGCATCTGGTCCCATCACTTCATGACAAATAGATGGGGAAACGGTGGAAACAGTGTCAGACTTTATTTTTTTAGGCTCCAAAATCACTGTAGATGCTGATTGCAGCCATGAAATTAAAAGACGCTTACTCCTTGGAAGGAAAGTTATGACCAACCTTGATAGTATTTTAAAAAGCAGAGACATTACTTTGTCCGTCTAGTCAAGGCTATGGTTTTTCCAGTAGTCATGTATGGATGTGAGAGTTGGACCGTGAAGAAAGCTGATCGGCAAAGAACTGATGCTTTTGAACTGTGGTGGTGGAGAAGACTCTTGAGAGTCCCTTGGACTGCAAGGAGATCCAACCTGTCCATTCTAAAGGAGATCAATCTTGGGTGTTCATTGAAAGGACTGATGCTAAAGCTGAAACTCCAATACTTTGGCCACCTCATGCGACGAGTTGACTCACTGGAAAAGAGTCTGATGCTGGGAAGGATTAGGGGTGGGAAGAGACGGGGACGACAGAGAATGAGATGGCTGGATGGTATCACCGACTCAATGGACATGAGTTTGAGTGAACTCCGGGAGTTGGTGATGGACAGGGAGGCCTGGCGTGCTGTGATTCATGGGGTCGCAAAGAGTCAGACACGACTGAGTGACTGAACTGAACTGTGTATATATATTACTATGAGGTGTTAGCTCAGTAATTATGGAGGCTGAGAAGCCCCACAATCTACTATCTGTAAGCTGGATACCCAGCAAAGCTGGTGAGTTAATTCTGTCCAAGTCCAAATGTCTGAGAACCAGGAGACCTGATAGTATAAATCCCAGTTGAGGATAAGGAAATATGGGATGAGATGTCCCACTGCTAGCAGTAAGAAAAAAAAGCCGGGGTGGGTGGGCAGAAATAGATTCCACTTTCTTCCATCTTTTTTTCTGTTCAGGTCTTCAGTGGATTGGATGATGCCCACTCCCACTGGGGAGAGCAATCTACTTATTGAGCCTGCTAATTCAAATGTTAATCTCATCAGGAAATACCCTCACAGACACGCCCAGAAATATGTTTAATCTGGACACCCTGTGATTAGTCAAGGTGACACATAAAATTAATCATCACAATATTTAATTCAGTAAGCAAAGCAACATTTATACGGTACCTGTTATGTTTCAGTCAAAGTGACCTTCATTTTTCTAGAAGGTCACATCTAGTAAAAGGTGCAGCATTCAACCAAATAACTGTAGTATTCTTACCAAATCTATAGTACCTATTATATTGATAGATACAAAGTACTATTAGAATCCATTCAATAAAGCATCAATTCAAAAGAAAGCATTAATTCTTAGTTGGAGTTGTTGAGAAATAGACCATATAAGAAAGTTGACAAGTGAATTGAAACTTGATAAGTAGCACTTTAGACTTGCTTGGTGACTCAAACGGTAAAGAATCTGCACACAGTGTAGGAGACCCCAATTCAATCCCTGGGTCAGGAAGATCCCCTGGAGTAGGTAATGGCAACCCACTCCAGTATTCTTGCCTGGAGAATCCCATGGACAGAGGAGCCTGGCAGGGGCACCATGCAATCCATGGGGTCACAAAATTCAGAAACGACTGAGCAACTAACACTGATTGACTGACTGAAGTAGCGCTTTGCCAGAAAAACAAGAAGTGGGTAGGACAAGCATTATAAGAGTAGTATAAATATGGTCAAGAATAAATACAAATAAGCTCGAGTTTGGGAGCAATGAATGCCATCTAAACTAGCTAGATATATGAGAGGAAATATAGGTGGTCCAGTGGCTGGTGGTCCAGTGGTCTAGTGAATCTGGTGGTCCAGTGGCTAAGACTGTGCTCCCAATGCAGGGGCCCTTGATCAGGGAACTAGAGCCTATGTGCTTCAACTAAGACATGGCACAGCCAAATTAATTAATTAATTTTTTAAAAAAGAAAGAAAGGGTGAAACAGTTTTGTGGAGAACTCTGAATTCAGACTTGATTGGCAAAGGAAAAACGATCACGTGTTTTAAGCAAGTGAGTGACATTGTCAGATTTGCATTTCAGAAAGATTATTTGAGCTGCAATTTGGATAATTAATTGAGTAATGCAAGGCTAGAAGCTGACAGACCTGTTCAGATGCAGTTGCAGTTATCCTGGTGAGAGATAATAGTAGCATGCATTATGAAAGAGACAGGGATTGTGAAGGGAAGAGATCAGATGTAGGAAGATTCTAAGCGAGAATCCAGAAGACTTGGCATGAGGCATCTAGTCTTTAACATATGCCTTCCCTTACCTCACTAAGAGGATAGAAAGAATGGCTCAATGAGGAATAGATGTGAGGTTTGGAAGCTCACAAGTTTGAGGGAAAGACCTGGTAGGGGGGGAAAAACGAACTTGGTTTAATTCATGTTGAGTGTTAAGTGCATTTTAAAATATTTATTTATTTGGCTGCACCTGGTCTTAGTTGCCTTAGGGCTTCCCTGGTGGCTCAGAGGTTAAAGCGTCTGCCTCCAATGCGGGAGACCGGGGTTCGATCCCTGGGTCGGGAAGATCCCCTGGAGAAGGAAACGGTAACCCACTCCAGTATTCTTGCCTGGAGAATCCCATTGACAGAGAAGCCTGGTAGGCTACAGTCCACGGGGTCGCAAAGACTGAGCGACGGAACGGAACGGTCTTAGTTGCAGCACGTGGGATCTTCGATCTTCTTTGCAGCATACTGGATATTTAGTTGAGGTATTCAAACTCTTAGTTGTGGCATGAGGGATCTAGTTCCCTGACCAGGAATCAAACCCAGGCCCCCAGCATTGGCAGTGTGGAATCTTAGCCACAGGACCACCAGGAAAGTCTCATAAGTGTTAAGTCCTGTAACTTACAATGGTTTATACAATCTCCTCATAATCTGGATCTACTTATTATATTTTCCCACTTCTCATCTACCAACTCATCATTAGAGCTATATTGAACTGTGAAGTTCTAAAGTGCAGTGCTCTTTCCAGCCACTGCATAGTTTTATAGATTGTCTCCTCTGACTGAAACATTCTTTCCTGACTCTAATTTAAAGTGGGAATCAGCTTAGACATAATTTTTTTTTCCAGTTTGATTTGGTACTTGTTTCTATTTCTATCCTGTGAGTGCAATCAGCTCAGGAACTTGATCTAATTCACTAGCTGTTTATCTCTAGCACCAAGTATATCCTTTAAGACATAGAAGATATTGAATAAATAATTGGTGAATAAATGAAATTCCTGACAACCATCTTGATAGAAAGGTCCTATAATCAGTTAGATATGCAGATCTTTATTTTAGAAAATAAATGTTTTTAATCATTTTTTAAATTATATATGTGGCTCAGACGGTAAAGAATCTGCCTGTAATGCAGGAGACCCAAGTTCAGTCCCTGGGTCAGGAAGATCCTCTGGAGAAGGAAATGGCAATCCACTCCAGTATTCTTGCCTGGAGAATTCCATGGACCGAGGAGCCTGGTGGGCTACAGTCCATGGGATCGTGAACAGTTGGACATGACTGAGCAACTAGGAACATTATATATGTGCTAGTTGAAATCTTTAGCATAGACATCATAAATTGGGCCACTAGACTGAGAAAATTATGGACAAATACAACTCAGGAGAATATTAGTATTTGAAAGGACAATGATTAAGAGACATAGAAAAAGTCAGAAAACTGTCAGAAGGAGAGAATAGTATCTCAGAAACCAAGGAAGAAAAGAATCTCAGTTGGGTCAACAGTGTTGGAATGCAGGAACAAGAATTAGTCAGGAAGAACTCAAATACTATTTCCCTGGGTAATCTATAAAGTAACAGGGAAAGAAGCTGGGATACAAAGACTTCAGGAGATATTTTTTAAACTTATATTTCCAATGATCCCTATTTTTACACATTTGTGTTCCTGCAGCTTGTTATAAGGTGCAATTGTAAAAAATATATATATCCAATAAATCCTGGCATTTGAGCTTAGCAAAGGAAGTAATGGATCAAACAAGGGTTTGCCATTGTGTGTACATTTTAATGCATTCTGAGCCACATTATAAATGTGCTCAAAGCCACCAACTGACTAAATTAAGTAAATACTCTCAAATACTTTCGGTTTTGCATTTTAATGAATATTTAAGAATTTTGTACATACTGGCTTGTATGTTGAAAATACTTATGATGAAATAGTCACTGAGAGTTATGCACCTAAAATTCTAATTGTAGATCATTTTTTCTTTTTGCAAATATCACAAAATAAATTTTAGAGAGAAAGAGAAAGATAATTCACAGTGCCTTGCTTGATATAGCCTTGGTATTCAATTGTATCCCCAAAATACGTTTTTAACTTTGGATTTGTGTGTGCTAAGTCGCTTCAGTCATGTCCGACTCTTTGCTACCCTATGGACTGAAGCCTGCCAGGTTCTTCTGTCCATGGGATTCTCCAGGCAAGAATACTGGAGTGGGTTGCCATGTTCTGTTCCAGGGTATCTTCCCGACCAATAGATGGAACACATGTCTCATGTCTCCTGCATTGGCAGGTGGGTTCTTTACCACTAGCGCCACCTGGGAAGCCCAATGCAATGTGGAGACCTGGGTTCAATCCCTGGAGATGGGAATGGCTACCCATTAAGTTATTCTGGCCTGGAGAATTCCATGGACAGAGTAGCCTGACAGGCTGCAGTCCATGGGGTCACAAAGAGTTGGACACAACTAAGCGACTGTCACTAAACCAATTTCAAACATCTAGAAAGAAGTAAGTTTTGAAAACAACCAAATCCAATAATTTCCAATTGATTCAGTCATTTCAGTCTTTGACCATATCTAAGTCTAATATTGCAAGTACTACAACAAAAAAATGAGAATGATGACCAGTTAGGTAACAATGGCACTGAACATAGTACCATGTTTAGAAAAGAATTATTAGTAGAAAATATAATTTTTAATGTTTTTTCTTTCATGAATTTGGGTTAATTAATGGCTAAAAGCTGTATGTTTAAACTCATCAACTTACTTAAAGCACAGAAATTTATTGGAGTTTTTCAATATTCACATCCTCAAGCACAAATGCATGTTTGGCTGTTTACCTGTTATTTCAGCACACATCATCATTGCTTCATCCATAGTAACATGATTCAGTGAATAGACATTTGTTTAGGATTTTCCATATTTGCTGCTGGCATGGTGTCTGTATGTTCTCATTTCTCTTTATCTTCTATATATTCCTTTATTTCATTTTTATCTTCTTTACCTTGGGGGAGGGGGACATATATAACTGCTTCACATTTAATGAAACATAGTTTGTCATAGCTTAATCAAAAAACTTGGCTCATTCTGAAGTTACTTTCTTCACAATGCTCATATAATTCACAAATGCAATGCTGAAATATAGTTTTATTGATATTCAAGTCTTCCTTTTTCATGGGGACAGTAGCAAAAAAAAATCTAGCATTTAGGTAATCATAATTTCAGAAAGTGAGCTGAAAATATACTTGAAGAATTAAGGGTTGAAATTTTTACAACTTTAACAAACAACATAACCTACAGTTTCAAGAGGCTTCAGTTCAGTTAAGTTCAGTCTCTCAGTCGTGTCTGACTCTTTGCGACCCCATGAATCACAGCACGCCAGGCCTCCCTGTCCATCACCAACTCCCGGAGTTCACTCAAACTCATGTCCATCGAGTCGGTGATGCCATCCAGCCATCTCATCCTCTGTAGACCACTTCTCCTCCTGCCCCCAATCCCTCCCAGCATCAGAGTCTTTTCCAATGATTCACCTCTTTGCATGAGGTGGCCAAAATATTGCAGTTTCAGCTTTGGCATCAGTCCTTCCAATGAACACCCAGGATGGACTGGTTGGATCTCCTTGCAGTCCAAGGGACTCTCAAGAGTCTTCTCCACCACCACAGTTCAAAAGCATCAATTCTTCGGTGATGAGCTTTCTTCACAGTCCAACTCTCACATCCATACATGACTACTGGAAAAACCATAGCCTTGACTAGACGGACCTTGGTTGGCAAAGTAATGTCTCTGCTTTTTTTTTTTTGGAGCCCCCCAAAATAAAGTCTGACACTGTTTCCACTGTTTCCCCATCTATTTGCCATGAAGTGATGGGACCGGATGCCATGATCTTAGTTTTCTGAATGTTGAGCTTCAAGCCAACTTTTTCACTCTCCTCTTTCACTTTCACCAAGAGGCTTTTTAGTTCCTCTTTACTTTCTGCCATAAGGGTGGTGTCATCTGCATATCTGAGGTTATTGATATTTCTCCCGGCAATCTTGATTCCAGCTTGTGCTTCTTCCAGCCCAGCGTTCCTCATGATGTACTCTGCATAGAAGTTAAATAAGCAGGGTGACAATATACAGCCTTGGCATGCTCCTTTTCCTATTTGGAACCAGATTATTATTATTATTACTATTACTGTTAGTATTATTAATTTATTATGCCTACATCTACATTCTGATTATACAATACAGTTGGTATGCTTCATGTTCTTCAGATAATAACAGACAGTTCTCTAAAAGTCATGTGGGCAAGGACTGTATGCTGCTAAATATAGATAGATTTCATAAACGTTAAACACTAAACTTGTAGTTGTATCCTTTTCCTTAAAAATAATTCTATCCTACCTGTCCAAAAGGTGAGCCAATGAAGTATTTGTATATTGGAACAGTGTTTTCTATACAATATCATTCTGGATAATTTTTTTATACAAAAATAAGGTTGTATTAGTTTTTGCTGTATAGTGAAGTGAATCTGTGGTACAAATACATGTTCACTCTTTTTTAGCTTCTTTTCCCATATAGCTTATTACAAAATATTGAGTAGAGTTCCCTGTGCTATACAGTAAGAAGTTATTAGTTACCTATTTTATATATAGTAGTGTGTGTAAATCCCAGTCTTCCACTTTATCCCACCTCCTTTTACTCCCCAGTAACCATAAGTTTGTTTTCTACATCTGTAAATCTATTTCAGTTTCATAGATAAGTTCATTTGCAGCCTGATTTTAGATTCCACATATAAGCAATATTATATGATACATGTCTTTCTCTGTCTGACTCATTTCACTCAATATGAGAGGTTCATCCATGTTGCTGCAAATGGCATTCTGTTCTTTTTAATGAATGAGTAATATTCCAATCTCTCTCTCTCTCTCTCTCTCTCTCTATATATATATATATATATATATATATATATATATACCACATCTTCTTTAGTCATTCCTCTGTTGATGGATATATATTTTTAAATTTTTTTCCATAGGGTAATTTTTTATATTGGAGGCTAATTATTTTACAATATTATATTGGTTGGTTTTGCCATATATTGACAGGAATCCACCCCGGGTGTACATGAGTTCCCCTTCCCGAACCCCCCCTCCCACCTCCCTCCTACCCTTATCCTCCCTCTGGGTCATCCCCGCATACCAGCCCCGAGCATCCTGTAATATGCATCGACCCTGAGCTGGTGATTCATTTCACATATGATAATATACATGTTTCAATGCCATTCTCCAAAACCATCCCACCCTCACCCTCTCCCACAGAGTCCCAAAGACTGTTCTATACATCTGTGTCTCTTTTGTTGTCTTGTATACAGGGTTATCATTTGCATCTTTCTAAATTCCATACATATGCGTTAGTATATTGTATTGGTGTTTTTCTTTCTGGCTTACTTCACTCTGTATAATAGGCTCTAGTTTCATCCACCTCATTAGAACTGGTTCAAATGCATTCTATTTAATGGCTGAGTAATACTCCATTGTGTATATGTACCAAAGCTTTCTTATCCATTCGTCTGCAGATGGACATCTAGGTTGCTTCCATGTCCTGGCTATTATAAACTGCGATGAACATTGGAGTACATGTGTCTCTTTCAATTCTGGTTTCCTTGGTGTGTATGCCCAGGAGTGCGATTGCTGGATCATATGGCAGTTCTATTTCCAGTTTTTTGAGGAATCTCCACACTGTTCTCCATAGTGGCTGTACTAGTTTCCATTCCCATCAACAGGGTAAGAGGGTTCCCTTCTCTCCACACCCTCTCCAGCATTTATTGCATGTAGACTTTTGGATAGTAGCCATTCTGACTGGTGTGAAATGGTACCTCATTGTGGTTTTGATTTGCATTTCTCTGATTATGAGGGATGTTGAGCATTCTTTCATGTGTTTGTTAGCCATCTTTCTGTCTTCTTTGGAGAAATGTCTGTTTGGTTCTTTGGCCCATTTTTTTATTGGGTCGTTTATTTTTCTGGAATTGAGCTGCAGGAGCTGCTTATATATTTTGGAGATTAATCCTTTATCAGTTGCTTCATTTGCTATTATTTTCTCCCATTCTGAAGGCTGTCTTTTCACCTTGCTTATAGTTTCCTTGGCTGTGCAGAAGCTTTTGATTTTAATTAGGTCCCATTTGTTTATTTTTGCTTTTATTTCCAATATTCTGGGAGGTGGGTCTTGGAGGATCCTGCTGTGATTTATGTCGGAGAGTGTTTTGCCTACATTCTCCTCTAGGAGTTTTATAGAATCTGGTCTTACATTTAGCTCTCTAATCCATTTTGAGTTTATTTTGGTGTATGGTGTTAGGAAGTGTTCTAGTTTCACTCTTTCACAAGTGGCTGACCAGTTTTCCCAGCACCACTTGTTAAAGAAACTGTCTTTTCTCCATTTTATATTCTTGCCTCCTTTGTCAAAGATTAGGTGTACATAGGTGCGTGGATTTATCTCTGGGCTTTCTATTTTGTTCCATTGATCTATATTTCTGTCTTTATGCCAGTACCATACTGTCTTGATGACTGTGGCTTTGTAGTAGAGCCTGAAGTCCGGCAGGTTAATTCCCCCAGTTCGATTCTTCTTCCTCAAGATTGCTTTGGCTATTCGAGGTTTTTTGCATTTCCATACAAATTGTGAGATTATTTGTTCTAGTTCTGTGAAAAATATCATGGGATTTCATTGAATGTATAAATTACTTTGGGTAGTATACTCATTTTTACAATATTTATTCTTCCAATCCACGAACACAGTATATTTCTCCATCTATTAGTGTCCTATTTGATTACTTTCACTAGTGTTTTATAGTTTTCTATGTACAAGTCTTTTGTTTCCTTAGGTAGATATATTCCTAAGTATTTAATTCTTTTCGTTGCAACAGCGAATGGAATAGTTTCCTTAATGTCTGTTTCTATTTTCTCATTATTACTGTATAGGAATGCAAGGGATTTCTGTGTGTTGATTTTATATCCTTCAACTTTACTGTATTCATTGATTAGATCTAGTAGTTTTCTGGTAGAGTCTTTAGGGTTTTCTGTGTATAGGATCATGTCATCAGCGAACAGTGAAAGTTTTACTTTTTCTTTTCCAATTTGTATTCCTTTTATGTCTTTTTCTGCTCTGATTGCTGTAGCAAAACTTCCAGAACTATGTTGAATAGTAGTGGTGAGAGTGGGCACCCTTGTCTTGTTCCTGACTTTAGGGGAAATGCTTTCAGTTTTTCACCATTGAGGATAATGTTTGCTGTGGGTTTGTCATATATAGCTTTCATTATGTTGAGAAATGTCCCTTCTATTCCCACTTTCTGGAGGGTTTTTATCATAAATGGATGTTGAATTTTGTCGAAGGCTTTCTCTGCATCTATGGAGATAATCATATGAATTTTATTTTTCAGTTTGTTAATGTGGGTATTACGTTTATTGATTTGCGGATATTGAAGAATCCTTGCATTCCTGGGATAAAGCCCACTTGGTCATGATGTATGATCTTCTTAATGTGCTGTTGGATTCTGATTGCTAGAATTTTGTTAAGGATTTTTGCATCTATGTTCATCAGTGATATTGGCCTGTAGTTTTCTTTGTTTGTGGGATCTTTACCAGGTTTTGGGATTAGGGTGATGGTGGCCTCATAGAATGAGTTTGGAAGTTTCCCTTCCTCAGCAATTTTCTGGAAGAGTTTGAGTAGAATAGGTGTTAGCTCTTCTCTAAATTTTTGGTAGAATTCAGCTGTGAAGCCGTCTGGACCTGGGCTTTTATTTGCTGGAAGATTTTTTATTACAGCCTCTAGTTCCGTGCTTGTAATGGGTCTGTTCAGATTTTCTATTTCTTCCCGGTTCAGTTTTGGAAAGTTTTGGAAAGTACTTTTCTAGGAATTTGTCCATTTCTTCCAGGTTATTCATTTTATTGCCATATAATTGCTGATAGTATTCTCTAATAATCCTTTGTATTTCTGTGTTGTCGGTTGTGATCTCTCCATTTTTATTTCTAATTTTATTGATTTGGTTCTTCTCCCTTTGTTTCTTGATGAGTCTGGCTAGTGGTTTGTCAATTTTATTTACCTTCTCAAAGAACGAGATTTTGAGTTTGTTGATTTTTGCTATGGTCTCTTTTGTTTCTTTTGCATTTATCTCTGCCCTAATTTTTATGATTTCTTTCCTTCTACTAACCCTGGGGTTCTTCATTTCTTCCTTTTCTAGTTTCTTTAGATGTAGAGTTAGGTTATTTAGTTGACTATTTTCTTGTTTCTTGAGGTGTGCCTGTATTGCTATGAACTTCCCCCTTAGCACTGCTTTTACAGTGTCCCAGAGGTTTTGGGTTGTTGTGTTTTCATTTTCATTCATTTCTATGCATATTTTGATTTCTCTTTTGATTTCTTCTATGATTTGTTCATTATTCAGCAGCGTGTTGTTCAGCCTCCATATGTTGGCATTTTTAATAGTTTTTCTCCCATAATTGAGATCTAATCTTACTGCATTGTGGTCAGAAAAGATGCTTGGAATGATTTCAAATTTTTTTTAATTTACCAAGACTAGATTTATGGCCCAGGATGTGATCTATCCTGGAAAAGGTTCCGTGTGCAGTTGAGAAAAAGGTGAAATTCATTGTTTTGGGGTGAAATGTCCTACAGATATCTATTATGTCTAACTGGTCTATTGTATCATTTAAAGTTTGTGTTTCCTTGTCAATTTCCTGTTTAGTTGATTTATCCATAGATGTAAGTGGGGTATTAAAATCTCCCACTATTATTGCATTGTTGTCAATTTCCCCTTTCATACTTGTTAGTAATTGTCTTTCATATTGTGGTGCTCCTATGTTGGGTGCATAAATATTTACAATTGTTATATCTTCTTCATGGATTGATCCTTTGAAAACTATGTAGTTTGCTTCTTTGTCTCTTTTCACAGCCTTTGTTTTAAAGTCTATTTTATCTGATATGAGTATTGCTACTCCTGCTTTCTTTTGGTCTCTATTTGCACGGAATATCTTTTTCCAGCCCTTCACTTTCAGTCTGTATGTGTCCCTCGTTTTGAGGTGGGTCTCTTGTAGACAACATATATGGGGGTCTTGTTTTTCTATCCATTCAGCCAGCCTTTCGGAGAAGGCAATGGCAAGCCACTCCAGTACTCTTGCCTATGAAATCCCATGGATGGAGGAGCATGGTAGGCTTCAGTCCATGGGGTCGCTAAGGGTCGGACACGACAGAGCGACTTCACTTTCACTTTTCACTTTCACACATTGGAGAAGGACATGGCAACCCACTCCAGTGTTCTTGCCTGGAGAATTCCAGGGATGGGGGAGCCTGGTGGGCTTCCGTCTGTGAGGTCACACAGAGTCGAACACGACTGAAGTGACTTAGCAGCAGCAACAGCAGCAGCAGTCAGCCTTTGTCTTTTGGTTGGGACATTCAACCCATTTACGTTTAAGGTAATTATTGATAAGTATGATCCTGTTGCCATTTTCTTTATTGCTTTGGGTTCGAGTTTATACACCCTTTCTGTGTTTCCAGTCTAGAGAAGATCCTTTAGTATTTGTTGGAGAGCTCGTTTGGTGATGCTGAATTCTCTCAGCTTTTGCTTGTCTGTAAAGTTTTTGATTTCTCCTTCATATTTGAATGAGATCCTTGCTGGGTACAGTCATCTGGGCTGTAGGTTATTTTCTTTCATCACTTTAAGTATGTCTTGCCATTCCCTCCTGGCCTGAAGAGTTTCTGTTGAAAGATCAGCTGTTATCCTTATGGGAATCCCCTTGTGTGTTATTTGCTGCTTTTCCCTTGCTTCTTTTAATATTTATTCTTTGTGTTTGATCTCTGTTATTTTGATTAATATGTGTCTTGGAGTATTTCATCTTGGGTTTATCCTGTTGGGGACTCTCTGGGTTTCTTGGACTTGGGTGATTATTTCTTTCCCCATTTTAGGGAAGTTTTCAACTATTATCTCCTCAAGTATTCTCTCATGGTCTTTCTTTTTGTCTTCTTCTTCTGGGACTCCCATGGTTCGAATGTTGGGGTGTTTAACATTATCCCAGAGGTCTCTAATATTGTCCTCATTTCTTTTAATTCGTTTTTCTTTTTTCCTCTGTTTCAATTATTTCTACAATTCTATCTTCTATCTTGCTTATCTTGTCTTCTGCCTCTGTTATTTTACTGTTTGTTCCCTCCAGAGTGTTTCTGATCTCATCTATTGCATTATTCTTTGTATATTGACTCTTTTTTATTTCCTCTAATTCTTTATTAAACCTTTCTTCCATCTTCTCAATCCTTTTCTCCAGGTTATTTATCTGTACCTCCATTTTGCTTTCAAGATTTTGAATCATTTTCACCATCAAAATTCGAAATTCTTTATCAGGTAGATTCCCTATATCTTCCTCTTTTGTTTGTGTTGGTGGGCATTTATCTTGTTCCTTTACTTGTTGGGTATTTCTCTGCCTCTTCATCTTGCTTATATTGCTTTGCTTGGGGTGGCCTTTCCCTCTTCTGGCAGTTTGTGGAGTTCTCTTTATTATATAGTTTTCTCGCTGTGTGTGGGGTTGGACGGGTGACTTGTCAAGGTTCCCTGGTTAGGGAAGCTTGTGTCGGTGTTCTGGTGGGTGGAGCTGGATTTCTTCTCTCTGGAGTGCAATGAAGTGTCGAGTAATGAGTTATGAGATGTCAGTGGGTTTGGAGTGACTTTGGGCAGCCTGTATATTGAAGCTCAGGGCTAGTTTCCTGTGTTGCTGGAGAATTTGCATGGTATGTCTTACTCTGGAACATGTTGACCCTTGGGTGGTGCTTGGTTTTAGTGTAGGTATGGAGACATTTGATGAGCTTCTATCGATTAATGTCCCCTGGAGTCAGGAGTTCTCTGGTGTTCTGAGGATTCGGGCTTAAGCCTCTTGCCTCTGGTTTTTGGTCTTATTCTTGGAGTAGTCTCTAGACGTCTCTATCTGTCATTTCCAAGGTGGTTCCCTCTGTTTTAGCTTCTGTTTGCTGGTCTCTTCAGTGTCTAATTTCCACCCTGATACTAGGGGGTGGGTGGACATTTTTTAAGGCTCAGTTGCTCAGTCCTGTTCTGTGAAAGGAGGAACGCTGCAGACAAATATCTCTGGCGTCTGTGGGGAGTGCTCGCAGCATCTCGGCCACACTGGGTTTGCCCCCGCTCACAGCACGTATGTTGTCCCAGTCTACACTGCACAGGCTCTAGGTTGCTCTGCTGGGAACTGTCCGAGGCCGGCGCTGGGTTGTATTCACTTCCCATGTCTGAGTGGCTCAAGTTCAGTTTCTCAGGTACTCCACAAAGGCACAGACTTGGTTGGGCTTGAGTTTTGTGCCTTCCCCGGTCCGAGCAGCTCAGGTGACCAGGTGTTTGGCGAGCGCAGTCGCTGCGACTTATCGCCTCCCCGGTCCCTGCCACTCGGTTTTCTGGGTGTACAACCAGAGCACCTTCTCAGGCGGATATCGACTGGCCAGAGCCCAAGAAGTCTTGATTAGCAACAAGCCTGCCTTCAGTTTGTATCGGATGCCTTTCTGGGGCCGCAGTTGCCCCCTCCGGCTCTGGCTGACCTCTCTGCCTGTCTCGGCGGGGGATGGGGGATAGGCCGACTGCAGCCGGCTCGCTCTGGTCAGCCCTTTGTTCTGTGAGCGGGAGTGGCGGAGTCTTAGGTTAGAGCTTTCCGCCTTTTTGTGGGGAAGCTATCCCAGTCTGCTTTACTATCCCCAGTTCTCTCAGATTGTTCTCCTGGCATTCAAGCCCAGTCCTCTCTCTAAGCAGATCAGCCGGCCCCTCCCTGCCCAGCCCCCGCTTGCTAATGGTAGATGCAGGCGTCTGCGCTGCTTCTCCGCTGGGAGTTACCGTTTGGCGGGTAATCTGTTGGTTTTAATTATTTCTTTCTTTTTCCTCCCGGTTATGTGACCCTCTGAGGTTCCAAGGCTCCCCACAGACTGGTCAGTGAGAGTGTTTCCTGGTGTTTGAAAACTTCTCTCTTTTTAAAGCCTCCCTTCCCTGGACGGAGCTCCGTCCTTACCTCTTTTGTCTCTCTTTTTATCTTTTATGTTTTTTCCTACCTTCTTTCGAAGACAATGGGCTGCTTTTCTGGATACCTGATGTTCTATGCCAGCATTCAGAAGTTGTTTTGTGGACTTTATTCCGTGTTCAAATGTTCTTTTGATGAATTTGTGGAGGAGAGAGTGGTCTCGCGGTCCTATTCTTCCGCCATCTTGTTCATCTCTCTGTTGATGGACATTTAGATTGCTTCCATGTCCTGGCTGCTGTAAATAGTGTTGCAGTGAACACTGAGGTACATGCATCTTTTCCAAGTATGGTTTTCTCCAGGTATATCCCCAGGAGTGGGATTGCTGGATCATATAGTAACTTTATTTTCAGTTTTTTAAGGAACCTCTACACTGTTTTCCATAGTGGTTGCACAAGTTTGCATTCTGATCAATAATGTAGGAGAGTTCCCTTTTCTCCACACACTCTCCAGCACTTATTGTTTATAGACTTTTTTTTCCCAAGCATGTTTTTCTTCAACTTCACAGTGTACAAAGAACAAGCCTCTACCCCAACACCATATTTTCAGGGCAGGTTTTCACCGTCTCATTGAGAGAGCCAAACAGTTTCTTTCCCTAGTCTTACACTTACTCTTCATAAGTTAAAAAAAATAAATGGGAAACAGAAGAAAGAAAAGATTTCCACTAGTTGGCAATGTGGCCTCATCCCCCACTCAGGTTGGCAGTGACAATTTTCCATGAGAGACTCTGTGGAGGCCCAGGGCCCTGGGGGATTATGGCTGGCCCCTGGCCCCTCTGCTGGGGGACTGTACCCCCCACCAGGGTTTCTTCTTCCTCCTCCCGGGCCAGTGGGCCCTGCAGGGACCAAGAAACATGACAGGGACACAAGCCCTGACCTGTTGGCCACTGCAGGGAGCTGAGGACTCCTGACCCTGTGTGCAGGAACTAATGCCAGAGAGTTGAATTACAATATTCAGAACATGAGCAGGGATGGGAAGAAAGACAAGAGAGAGTGCAGGAGTCCAGTTGGGACCCGTCTGCCTTCATTTGGAGGCATTTTCAACACAGGGTGAAGGCAGCACTGAGGAGGTGAGAGTCCTTGAGATGTGGGCCGGGCCTCAGGAGGGTGTCTGTGGGGCCCAGACTGGGGAGAGTGGAGTTGGGGGAAGGGTATCCTAGGACAGCCTGCTTCCCCAGGGATCCCCATCTGGGCCCCTACATCCAGCTATCTCCCTGCTTCCCTCCAGGCTGTGACTTTCAAGAGATATGAACCCCTGCAGCCCCCAGAGTTGGGGGTGGGCAATAAGCAGGGGCAATCCTGCCTGTATGCACGCCTGGTGGGGGGTCCTCAAAATTCTGGGCAAAGTGAGGCCAGAAATGTCACCCCAGCAGTGGACACCTGGACTGGTGTCAAGGTCTCCGCCATGTCCTCCACCTGCTGTCAGTTCAGTTCAGTCGCTCAGTCGTGTCTGACTCTTTGCAACCCCATGAATCACAGCACGCCAGGCCTCCCTGTCCATCACCAACTCCCGGAGTTCACTCAAACTCATGTCCATCGAGTCGGTGATGCCATCCAGCCATCTCATTCTCTGTCGTCCCCGTCTCTTCCAACCCCCAATCCCTCCCAGCATCAGACTCTTTTCCAGTGAGTCAACTAGTTGCATGAGGTGGCCAAAGTATTGGAGTTTCAGCTTTAGCTTTAGTCCTTCCAATGAACACCCAGGATTGATCTCCTTTAGAATGGATTGGTTGGATCTCCTTGCAGTCCAAGGGACTCTCAAGAGTCTTTTCCAGCACCACAGTTCAAAAGCATCAATTCTTTGGCGATCAGCTTTCTTCACAGTCCAACTCTCACATCCATACATGACCATGGGAAAAACCATAGCCTTGACTAGACGGACCTTTGTTGGCAAAGTAATGTCTCTGCTTTTTAATATGCTATCAAGGTTGGTCATAACTTTCCTTCCAAAGAGTAAGCGTCTTTTAATTTCATGGCTGCAATCAGCATCTGCAGTGATTTTGGAGCCCCAAAAAATAAAGTCTGACACTGTTTCCACTGTTTCCCCGTCTATTTCCCATGAAGTGATGGGACCAGATGCCATGATCTTTGTTTTCTGAATGTTGAGCTTCAAGCCAAACTCTTCACTCTCCTGTTTCACTTTCATCAAGAGGCTTTTTAGTTCCTCTTCACTTACTGACGTAAGGGTGGTGTCATCTGCAGCTGTGGAGGCTTTGGGACGCCCCACCTGGCTGGCACAGGACACAGAGCCGCAGGGCAGGGGGGGCGAGATAACTGGCTGGTGGGGTTACAGACACAAGCAAGGGGTGGGGGATGCGGGTGCAGGAGGAGCCCACCTCTGCGCACTGTACCTGCACACTGACCTAGTGACTTGACACATTTGTCACCAGGGGTGGGTGGCAAATACACAGCGCATGACCTGTTCTACCATAAACCTAATGAGTTTTCCAAAAGAAGCTGGCTGCTGTAGTTTTCCCACAGGTGCCCTTGGCCACGCAGCAGCCTCTGTCCCATGGCCTGGGAAATTACAAGGCAGCCCCCCCGACACACTGAGATGTGCATATTTTTGGGTTTCTGGGAAGGTCCCCACCAAAGTGACCGTGGAGCATCAAGTTTCAGTCACAGCTCGAAGGCAGACGTTACATTTTTAACAAGGACGGAAACAGTGACACCTAACACCGGGTGTTATGGAGGCGGGTCTGCTGCAGAACATGGTGAGTGGCTGACAGGGTCTTCTCACAGGCCACCTTGAGGTTGTTAGGGGTGCTTGTGTATCCACGCCAAGAGCATGGTGGTGAAGCTGTCCCCAGTGCCGACGAAGATGGCGTCCACCTTGTCCATCTCCCTGGGGATGCGCTGCGTTACGGTGGAGCCATCAGAAGTCCGTGTCCTCTGGCTCCCCAGCGCCATCAGGTAGTCAGTACCTCTCGGGGACAGCAGGTCGGAGCTGGTGATGACCACCGTGTTGGGCCCCGTGGAGTATAACTTGTCCATAACCTCTAAGACTTCTTCCTGGCTGTGGGTCTTTCTCCAGGTCAGCAACTCAGCCTCAAACTGGTTGGGGGTGATGATGTCTGCGACTGGCACCACCTTCTCTCTGTAAACGGGAAGGAGGTCCTCTGGGGATGTACATGGCCCATTCTCCATTATGCTGGTCTCCAATCACGGGGTCGCACATGTAAATGAGCCTGGAGTTCTGCTGCTAAAGCTCCCTCAGATGTTCACCACCATGACCAGGAAGGACTTGTCTCGCCCATAGCCCCTGAGAATGTAGTCATCCTGATTGGCGTTGTTCAGCTTCAGCTCCTAGACAGATCAAAGCTGGTCTGGGTTTGGCACTTGGCCCTTCCAATGTGAGTAGCCTGTGTGATTTGAAAACTGGACAGAGTTTACTGCATCAGCCTCAAGCCTCAAAACCTGTAAGGAATGTGGCCGACTGATTGCTCAGGTAGCTGGGGTCACTCCTCCATGCCGCTGGGCAGCAGGCTGCCCAACACCTCCCCCCACCTCGCTCCCCCGCACTTCTTGGACTCCAGTCTGCTGTTGTCCTGCTCCACACAGGCCCTCCGTTTGGAGGACAGGCTGCCTCCCTCTCTGTAGACTTTTTGATGATGGCCATTCTGACTGGTGTGAAGTGATAGCTCATTATAGTTTTGATTTGCATTTCTCTAGTAATTAGTGATGCTGAACATCTTTTCATGTGCTTTTTAACCATCTGTATGTCTTCTTTGGAGAAATGTCTTTATATCTTCTGCCCATTTTTTTTATTGGGTTGTTTGCTCTTTCTGTTTTGAGCTACATGGGTTGTTTGTATGTTTTGGAGATCAGTCCCTTGTTAGTTGCTTCATTTGCAAATATTTTCTCCATTCTGAGGGTTTTCTTTTCATTGTGCTTATAGTTTCCTTTGCTGTGCAACATTGTAAATCAATTATACCCCAATAAAATGTTTAAAGAATGTACCTTGAGAAATGAGCGGATAAAAAAGAAGTCATACATATATAAAATGGAATACTATTCAGCCATAAAATGAATGAAATAATGCCTTTTGCAGCAACATGGATGGACCTAGAGATTAACATACTAAGTGAAGTAAGTCAGATAGAGAAAGACAAATATCATATGATATTGCTTGTATGTGGGATCTTAAAAAAGTGGTACAAATGAACTTATTTACAAAACACGAGTAGAGTCACAGATGTAGAAAACAAACTTATGGTTACCAAAAGGGAAAGAAGAGGGAGGGATAAGTTAGGAGATTGGAATCAACATATACACAGTACTATGTATATAATAGATAACTAATAAAGAACTACTGTATAGCACAGGGAACTCTACTCAATATTCTGTAATCACCTATATGGAAAAATAATCTAAAAAAGAGTAAATATATGTATATGTATAAGTGAGTCATTTTGTTATACACTTAAAACTAACACAAGATTGTAAATCAACTATACTCCAATAAAATTTTTAAAAATAAATAAATAAAATAAGAAGACTATCAACAATTTATAATAGTTTATGACTCTGGTTCAATCCCTGGTTGCAAAGACCCCTAGGAGAAGGGAATGGCTACCCACTCCAGTATTCTTGCTTAGAAAATCCCATGGACAGAGGAGCCTGGTGGGCTACAGCACATGGGGTTGCAGAGTCAGACATGACTGAGAGACTAACACTACTACACACTACACACATTTTTAAAAAAGGAGAACAAAAGGAACTTAGGGAAATGAAAATTGTAACAGGAAGGATGTGAAATTATTCTCAAATTATGGCTCAGTTGTGAATCTAATTTAATCACTAGATTTATACCCCAAAAGTCATCTAACCATTCCAATAGACAATAATGGTAGAAAATTTCATAATTAACCTTGTAGTAGTATTTACTTTGTAATTATGACTTAATAATTAATAA